>NC_134837.1:94080287-94388601 GCF_004210375.1 Tachypleus tridentatus
AACATAGACAGCTTACCATTGAGTCCTTTAGTTTTAATTTTCTGAACAGCACATTCCGATCTTCGTTAGTATTCTTACGTAATTGTGACAAAAATACCCTAACTCTATAACCTGAACCATTCGATCTTAATATAAAATGCTTGCTAAAACTTGGGTAGTAAAATATTATTATAATTTAGCCTAACCACTTTCAGTTTATCAAATAAATACCTCGTAATCCGAGGGTCGTTGGTTTGAATCCCGGTCGCACCAAAAATGCTCGCCCTTTCAGCCGTGGGGGCGTTATAATGTTACGGTCAATCCCACTATTCGTTGGTAAAAGAGTAGCCCAAGAGTTGGCGGTGGGTGGTGATGACTAGCTGCAAAATTCGGGACGGCTAGCGCAGATAGCCCTCGAGAAGCTTTGCGCGAAATAAAAAAAAAACCAATAATAAAATATTTTTATTGTGATTGTTGTTAAAACTCACTTTTAAACTTTTATTTATAATTGGGTAGAGAATTTGTGGTCAAACACATTTGAATTTTCCAAATCTCTTTGTCTATAAAATTCCGATTTAGTTATGTTTTATTTGGTTCATTTAAATTAGCTGTTGGCGTGTTTAAATAACGTTTCTCTGATGTTTGTGTATAAGTGTCTTGTGTGTGTTTTTCTTATAGCAAAGCCACTTCGGGCTATCTGCCGAGCCCACCGAGGGGAATCAACCCCCTGATTTTAGCTTGTAAATCTGTAGACGTACCGCTGTATTAGCGGCGGGTGAAGTGTCTTGACTGGTGTACATAGCTAAAGATTGTTTCTGGAAATTGTGACCTTGCTTAAGTAAATTCATTACTTGATATTTTGTACTAAAGATTAGGGCCCTACGAATGCCTAGAGTTTTAGAAGGGAGGAGTTGTCACAGTTAAAATAACTAATACATTTAACATCCCAGAAAAGTGTATTTGTATTTAGGCGTAGTGAGGTGAAAAAATAGTTCGTGTAGATGTTCTACATTTAATTACTTTGCATCCTCTTAAAAAAAGATAAAAAAATCATGCTAATCTTCTGTCTGCGACAAACGTTACAATTCACAACGATTGTTCAATCAAGTTTATACTTGCTTGACCATGTTTCTGTACCACAGCTCCATTAGAGTGTTGCCACGATGAAGTCTGGAGGCGGAAGAGATCTGTGATGGTTAGTGCGAGATGGAGATGTTGTTTCCCTTAAATATGTAAATTAGTAATAATAAATTGGTATATTGTACTAGGACGTTGGTCTGACTTAATGGTGATCCACCAGTTATTCTTGTTTCATTCCCTGTCTTAAGTAAACGCACATACCTCATTTTCTCGCAGCCAGAAGTCATAAAACGAATTTTGAACCCCATCAGTATAGTAAGACTCCACTGCCTTATTTTTGTTTGTTTGTGAATAACTACTTTTCTTTATTTTTTTAAATATATATATATAACTTAGTCTTTTTTCTTGCTGTCCCAGGTTCAATGTATTTTTTTTTTTTTTGCGAAACACCATCTAAATCTTTCTTATTATAGGCTAGTGAAAGTACCCGGCTTCGCTCGGGTTATTAGGCTGATAGTGTGCATTGTGAACATTGTGTGTATTTATCATGAAAGTATAATTTTTATACTTTTGTTGCTGAGCAACTTGACTTAAAAGCCATTAATGGAACACATTGTTACCAAAAGGCATTGACTTTTCCATATATTAGAAATTGTTACATAGGGAACCACTTCTTTTCTATATGGTATTTCTCTGACTTACTTCATTAAAATAGAATTAATCATTGCTTGACTCCCTCAACTGCACTTTTCTGTTTCTTTGGTCAAGCTTGATTTCGCAGAATTTAATTTACTTATTTCAGTTAGCTATCAAATGTGAGGTTAGGGTATACTATGTGATGGAGATGACAGTACCTGTCCCGTCATTTTTGACTGGCTATAGGCTAGTTTCATAATAATCAAAACTATACTAGAACATCCAGTAATAGTTACAAACTACTATATAAACAACCCATAATAGTTAAAACATTCTATAACATCCCATATAGTTTTGTTGGTGAACAATACCTATTGTTGATAATAACATCCCATATAGTTTTGTTGGTGAACAATACCTATTGTTGATAATAACATCCCTCCCAATAAAAAAAGAAGATCGCAAAAGCCATTTGGTAGTTATAGCTAGAAAAAACAAACAATAATAACCCACAATAGGTTTATAAAAACTACAATATAATAATCAGAAAATACTCTATAACGTCCAATAATAGTTAAAAACAATCTACAGCTTCCTGTAACAATTAAAACTACTCTATAATATCCCATAATAGTTAAAACACCAATATTCCATGGAGGTCACGTTTACTTTTTATATGGTTTTTGGCTGGCTTGCTTCATTGAATAAAAAAATGCGCATGCACGTAGATATGTAATAATATCTTGCTGCACAATCTCAGGGGCCACCTAGTATGAGTGTAAAGTTCAGGTTTCTAGGTTCTTTGATCTTGGAGCTATGGTGGTTACATATTCTTTTCTATGTGTTTTTCGCATACTTACCTCACGAAAATATGTGCACGCACATCGATAAGTAATAATACCCAGTTTCACACTCACAGGGTCCACTTAATATGTGTGAAAACGTTCTGTTTTCTAGGTTCTTTCTTCCTGGAGTTATGGTGGTCACACACTCCTTTTATTATTATAGATTACTTGTAATTAACTTGTTGGAAATGAATTACTCGAATGCCACAACGTTTCAACTGAACCTGTTGAAAAGGAAAGAACTGTAGCAGTAAAGTATTATATTCCTACAAGACGGAGCAATATGAAATATATTTATAATGCCCCTAATTTTCCAATTAGGAACAGCTAGCGCAGATCGCCCTCGAGTTGCTTTACGCGAAATTTGAAACAAACAAACAAATAAATACCTGTTATTGTTTTTCTTACTCCAGTGAAGTTTTATATTATTTGATTTTACTTCAGTTTGTGATTTCATCAGAGGCCTAACGTGTGAATTGAAACCAATAAAACCTGAAAAGCATTTTATACACTAGCTATTCTTTCACAAAACTCTGACTTCTTAGAGTCGGGTTTAAATCGCAATTAGTTATATGAAAATTAATCTAATCAATTTCTTATCTTAGAAAAAATCATTTAGTTGGTTGTAGTTGATTAAGCGATTCAAGTAATGTATTTCTGACTTTACAAAATGGCCCTTAGCTCGTGATAATGGCCTTAGCAACATAAGTCGTAGTTGGCAATGCCTATTCACCGTTTATACACTTGACCAGAACTGGCCTATACCTATAATCTGCCACCTACTGGCAACACCTCCGTCACATTTAATCGCTGTGTCTTTGTAACAATGTTTAAATATTTTATTGCTCAGTACTGATCACACCTGAAAACAATATAGTAAGTATGTTCTATCATTAATAAAATCGTTCCTTACGCTTATAAATCTTTGTTTGCCTACTTATCATAATACCACGATAATGAGCTTCCTTACTCAAGCAGCCCCTATATAACTAGTAAGTTGATCCAATTAGTCAGTTTATGATCTTGGAACGCGACGTTTAGCTGGTTTCAGTTGGGTAGTTTATTCATTTAATCAACTCCTTGTCTTTGGTTTGTTTGTTTGTTTTGAATTTCGCACAAAGCTACACGAGAGGTAGCTGCGCTAGCTGTCCCTAATTTTGCAGTGTGAGACTAGAGGGAATGCAGCTGGTCACCACCACCCACCACAAAGTCTCGGGCTACTCTTTTACCAACGAATAGTGGTAAAATATATTTATAATGCCCCTACTTTACAAACTTTGATTTAAAGTAACGTTTTGCTATAAACAAAGTATATATTCATATATACAAAAAATAAAGTGAATCACACAAAGAGAAAATGCACACTTGGTGTTATAAGGTTTGTTTAGAATTTCGCGCAAAGCTGCACGAGGGCAATCTACGCTACCAGTCCCTAATTTTACAGTGTAAGACGAGACGAAAAGGCAGCTAGTCATCACAACCTACCGCCAACTCTTTTACCTAATAGTGGGATTGACCGTGATATTATAACGACCCCACGGCTAAAAGGGGCGAGCATATTTGGTGTAACAGATTCGAACCCGCGTCCTCAAATTACGAGTCGGGTGCCTTAACCACCTGACCATGTTATAAAGTGTATCTTTTATAGAACAGAGAACTCATATGCTTCACGCAGAATATTGACACAAATTTCACAGTTAATTTTTATTTTAATTAAAGCGTGCCAATATCCTGGAAGGAGCTTGCAAGTTGGCAGATAGTGAATGAGCTTAACTACTCATAAAACTTTGCCTTATATACATATACTGTTTCTAAATAGAATATTGTGTATTATATGAGTTTATCACAATAACTCGTATAGACAGAGTAGAAAGCTTATTCTTACTCTTGCACTTTTCCACATACAGTGTGTATAAAATAAGCTTCGATCACCTAGGAACTGCATTTATTCCTTTCCCTGAGATAGTTTATATTTGAGAAAGGATCGGTATGGTATTATGATGATTGTGTTACCATTTGAATACAAACACTTTTATACAATATGTAGCACTTGGTGTTATTAACTTTCATAGCAAGTCATAGAATGGCTCTGAGTTTGTTTTTTTCAAATAAAATTTGTAGCTGATACCCTATCTCTTGACCGATTTGAGAGCTAATTTCAACCATGGATATTGATTGTTCCCTATTAAATGTTATTGTAATTGTTTGTAATTATAAATCATTATGAAGAATGTTTAAGTGGAAGAAATGAAATAGCTTCTTCGTGAAGCTGTACAGTTTCATAAGTATCAGGGGTATTGCTATTAGCTAATTTTGTGTGTGTGTTTTCTTATAGCAAAGCCACATCGGGCTATCTGCCAAGTCCAATCTCATTTTGTAGGAAAAGAAAAAATCATTTAAAAAGTTGAACATTTTAAAGTTTTCAACAACAAACAATTACCATGAGTACTTTAAAGGAATTCAATTCCCATTTTCATATATTTTAAATTTTGTTATGTGAAATACTAAAATCTGGTTTACTGTTTATAATGGATACATTATATTTAAGTATACAACTAGATACTAGATTAGCCATTAAAAAAAAAAGTTCTTAAAATCAGCAGAGATCTGAAAAACCTTAACAGAACACACTGTCCTTTGTATTTCAATAATAAATTACAAAGATGCTTATAACAAGTTCCTTATAATTATTTTAAGTCACTATTTTCAGTTTTGTATCTTCAGAAATCAAAGATAATAAGCAGGCAATCTTAGCTACTTATATCATCAAAATATTTTTACCTTTAGTTAACTTATATTCCAAATAGAAAAGCTGCAAGTGCTTATAGTTCATGCATTTTAGATCAAAAGACAAAATTAGCTCTCAAGATGGATTCAAGACTTCCATCTCCAATTTCCACAATGTTTTATTATAAATATGGGAAACTTAAAAGGTGTTATAAAGGTAACAGGATTTGAAAATTAAATGAATACCAGAAAATTTTATAAGATGTTGGCTCCCAAGCCTATTTTGCCAATACTTTCCAGGGTCCCACTAGTCATCTTGCAATTACATATTTTTTAGGAAGTGTGTATATGTAACTGTTGTGCCTCAGCCAATAAGTGGTCCTTTAAAAAGGAAACAGAGCACGACTCAATAGTGGTTTTACTGAAAGACTGACACAACCCACTGGTGGGTCATCTGAGAGCTGGCTTCTTAAACAAGTTTTTGTAACCAAAATGTTTGAGTTAATGGAAAATGTGTTTATACTGAGTAACTCATCTTAAAATGGCCCCCTTCGACCAAACTGAAAAATCCTGTATCAAGCCTTAAAAATCAAAATCCTATAAAAAGACAACTTACAAAATGAATATTACTATAAAATGCATCTTTCACAAAGAACAAATATACCAACTTTTGCTACTCATAAAATCATAAATTGTATAAATATCAGCAATTATTTGCTTTGTTGTTACTTCAAGGTAAAGTTACAATCAACTAAAACAATAACCTTCTACTAATCTGTCAAGATTAATAAAAGAAAAACAGAAAGATGGCAGCAAGAAAGTTTTAAAAATTATAAAATAGTTTACACATGTCATTGTCACAAATGGTGAAATTATAAATCTATATATTTTATTCTGAATAAGTGTCCAAGTTTCTTATTTAAAAGTACTAATACAAAAATTATGCAGGATTGAGTTTAATATTTTATTATGATTATGAATAATTAATGCATCAATTTTTATCTAGCTGTACAAATATAATTATCATTCACAATAAGAATAGTAAGGAATTGCACAAAACCCTAATAGAACATTTCAGTGAAAAATGCCTTAAACAGTAAAGTTTCAGTTTAAACGCCACTTTAAAATCTTTACTATTGACTGTTAAGGCTGTACACACAAAAATTCACAAAGCCTGTTTGTAATTGTTATTAAACATTACTTATTATATTGCACACATACCTTTGATAGAATACTAAACAAGGTACTCCAAAGGTCGTAAGGATATTAAAAAGTCTACTTGTTTCTTCTATATTTTATATGAGCCAAAGAACATTATAATTCTAGTGCAAAGTTAACATTACCCCTTGAAGTTAGCTTCACACTATTGTCTGGTAATCCTTCAAAACCTTCAGTACAGGGTGAAACAAGAATTACCAGTTTATAACAGATTAGCATTAGATGACTGTAACATATCATTCTCAATGCTTTGAAAGCTATACAATCTGTATCTTAAGGGAGCTGATCCACATATGTATGAAGTGAAAAAAAAATCAATATTAAAATATTAAATTTATAACATACACTCATATAATTACTTTAAAGGACACGGAGGTTTATTTAAAAGCAATGATTTGGTTGCATGCTTTTGTTTATTTGAAGAGGCTGCTTTTCTCCTGGTAAAAGTTTATATGCACATATCTGCCCACTACTATGCATTTTATATCTATATGAGAGAGAATTTAGTTATACAGATTCTATAAATGTTTGCTATATTCTCAAGCAAATCTCCATGATAATCTCCAACTGAAGCTTAATGTGATCAAATAGTCAGTAGATACAGCAAATCATTGTGAACTTAAGTTCAGTTAGCTAGTAGCCAAGTATTAAACACACATCTCAAATGCTAAAATCACATGTACATAATAAATCATGCTAAGCAGATTGATATGACACGTACTGAAAGCAAGTGTATGCTTTCACTTAAGACAGCTTAACAGTTTCCACAATATTTTTCTGAAAATATAATTTCTTTAATATATTTTTGTAGGCCTAAAATAAGATGTTTTTCTTCAGTATTGTCACACATTTATTAAGCTGGGCCAAGTAATACTTTAAGAGAATAAGGACAATAATTATAAGATCAACAAATATGTTTAGAATGTTTTGTTTTTATTTATATAATCATTTTACAACATTATGTATTCCTTCAAACATACATGTATGAAACAGTGAAAACAAGAAAACCTTTTTGTTTCATTATAACTCAGAGTACTGAGAGTAGAATCTTATTATATTAAGTTTAATTCAATGCCATGAACAACTGTACACTCCAAACTGATAATGTCAAGATTTTTTTCTTATAACTGAGCACACACGAGATGAATGGCACATCAAAATTAAAATGTATCAAACCTCTGATGTTGTTTTAAACTTAAGTAAAAGATTAAAACTTTTTACCACAAAACTCACTGGAAATCATATAGTGAATCCATAAATGAAAAAAACAAAAAGAGCTTCCAAGAAATTAGAGGTTATAATGTTTTGTTTCCAGCCAGGGAATAAGATAGTATTTCGAAATTATATGTATAAATGCAATACCCTTATTTTGTGGTGTAAAGTTGAAGTTTGACTTGTAGCAAATTAACATTTCATACAAAACAGTTCACGTAATTCTACAAAGCTCAATTCCAAAATTTTGTTAAAGCATTTCATCAATGTTAAAAAACAACTAAAATTCAATGTTATTTTTTTTAAATGTTTTTGATTCCAGAATATTTCACCACGTTACCCCAACATCACATAAATCTCCTGATAATATTATGTTAAAGTGGTGAAATTAAAAAAGAAACTTGTGTCCACAGTTACAGAAGGATTACCATTAATGTTTCCTCTACATTCATATATCAACAAGCTTTTCAAAACAGATAAATGTTGTGAAACAAACAAAGTTATTTTGAAACTTTTTGTTGCTTACATCCACATTCAACTCTTTTTTTCTTAGTAGCAACTTTGTGTATCTTCAGAATGACTGTCTATTGGCTTTACCAATTTCTATACATATATAATTAAATAACTATGCTTAACAATAAGTTTACATTGACAGCAACATGCAGTGTCATTTACTTCACACTTCACGTTTTTTATTTATACATTTCAGACTTTGTAATCATTCCATTCAGAGCTCTAAGTGAAGCCTAGAGCTTTTAGTTCTTCTTCCTTAATCCCTTTGGTTGATACTGTGATACAGTAATGCTGTAAAAGTTGCTCTAATAGCTCAGTTTCATCCAAAAATTCTAATCTTTCAATCCTAAAAAGTAAAAATAATGTGCATATGTAAAGTTTAGTTTTATGTTTCATAAAAATTATAAATGCTGAAAAATTAATAAACTGTTTAAATTGAGAAATATATACAAGTACTCAAAAATTAAAAATGTGAAAAACTTTACTTTTGGGCAACAGGCAATTTAAATAAATGATTGGGGAAATTAAAAAAAACGATTTAGAGTTTGTTTGTTGTTAAATGCAAAGCTACACAATGGGCTATCTGTACTGTGCCCACAATGAGTATCAGAATCTTGTTTTTAGCATTATAAGCTTTTAGACTCACTGCTAAGTCACTAGGAGTGAGTTTTCTAAATTAAATTGTATCAAAAATACTATTACAAAAATCATAGTGACATGAATGAAATCTCAAATGTTCTGTAATTTACTTGAGTTTTTCAAAAAAAGATTGTTTCATTGTAGTTCCACATCTGTTAATATTTCCTGCTCAATGGAAAGACCGACAGGAATATCATGGATACTATTTGTTTAATGTAAAATTTCTAAGTATATAATGCATATTGAAATACTGAATGTATACAAACAAATCAACCTTTTAATAGCTATTTCTATTCCTGTAAATATGTTCTTGACAAAGCTTCTGTTTAATTCTTGTTATCATCAACTTGGTTGGTATTTTTGTTACAGATAGTTTGTAAAAATAATGAACTAATATAAAAATATTAAGGTAATAGAAAAAAAACCTCGGTTTTTCAAAGTTTAGCTATGAATGTATAAATAAACCACTGAACAAGTCATTTGCATAAAGGTGACAAATTGATAAATACATAAACACAAAATATGTGTTTGTTTGCACCCTAATTCTCCCAAGCCTACTGAGTCAATCTCAACCACAATTTGCAGGTAAACACTATGGGGAAAGTCTTAAGGGGGTTAAAATTGAACTTAACCCTTTTTATATTTTGTAAAGCCTCTTACTTAATCACTCCCAGAAAATTAAATTAATCTCAAACAATCGTGTCAGGATGAAGCTTCAGACAACGTTGAATATTCTAAGGCAATTCATGGTCAAAATGCAAAAGTTACTGAATTGGTTCTCAAACAACCATGTTTTTATCATGGTTGATAAGATATAGGGTGTTTAAGGGTGGAATAACTTCAAAACTCTTTACTTGTTGGTAGATGGAAAGAGAACTGCATACATTGTTTATGAAGAAGCTTTATTGTAATTTTAAAATTTTGAGATTAAGTTTAAATGTTCCCTGTCAGTTAAGTGTTTCAGCTTATGTTATATAAAAATAAACCTTCAGTACCTTAATAAATACTGAATGTAAAGAAAACTCACAAAAAATAACAGAGAATTTCTTCCTATTAAAGATTCAGATGTTTTAATGTACTTTGTAAGTGCATAAAAATTGTAGTTTTGTCGCCTTTTACATAATCTTAAGCGAGGTAATGAAATTTCAATCATTCTTATTGAGCACAAATGTCACACGAAAAAGAAACCCAAAGTTCTTTAAAGATGCCTGGTTATTTGAAGTGATAATATTAATAGATATTTGATAGACACTTCAGTCTAACAAACTCAAACCCAAATGTAATACTGGTAATATGTTAAAGAAATAATAAAATAAATTCACTGTATGTATTAGCTTCATGAATATTTTTTGTAACGTCACACGTAACCTACATGTAACTACCATAATTTTAGTGTCCAAACTTAAGATTATTGATGTACTGTCATCTGTGATTAGAAAGCACATATTTGAAATGAAGAAAGAAATTATATTTAAAATGAGAAACTGCTTACAGTAGTTACAAATTATCAGTATAACTCAAACACACTTTAACTTAAACATACACACATACATTTGAACATTATCATACGAAAACAGTAAAAAATATTAAAATTAACAATAAGTCTCAACAAATAATTACTTAAAATAAACTGATTATAAAATGTATGAATAGTGATGAAAAAATATTACAAGTCAGTATCATTCTGTAATATTCTCATAATTATTCTTCCTGAAGGAAGTTAATAGTAAAATTTCATCTAATTTAGTTTTAATGCTGTAAACAGTCTAACAATGTTACATCCAAAGAATTAAATACACACACACACAAAACATCAAAAGGAGTCTATAAAAAACTCACCTTGTTATCTCTTCTCGAGGAAGACTGTGGTACACTTCATTCATGTCCCATGCCTTTGATGTTTCCCAGCCAAGATCTGTAAATCTGCAGAATGTAGTTTAACAGTTTGTATGTTTAACATTTTTTCTGTAGGTTTAATCAAACTGAAAACTATAAACATTGAGAATAATATGTAAAATAAATTTATTCTTCTCAGGTTTATCCAATGATGAATACACTCCAAATATTCTTCCACTGAAATTCCAAATTAACCTACTGATACACTCTGCAGGATTCATAGGGTTCAGTAGATGCCAGACTCAGTCAGATTGAGTGAGCCTAGATGTTATGTGAAAAGAAGTTAAAAAATGACTTGTTGTTTAAACCAACATTAAAAAATGTAAGTGTTACCAACATTTCAGTTCACTGAATTCAATATCAAGTCTTGTATTGGTAATGTATTAAAGAAATCACAGGTCACTCTATGTATTGGAGTACAATATATTAATTCAGTCAGCAGAAGTTAACCATTATTTGGTCCTCACAATATTTGAGACATGTGATATGAAATCACATACCCATAAATAATTCCATAATATAAAGCCTTAATGAGAGTTTAAAACTCTAAGCCTACACATCATGTGGATTGGTGAACCTTCTTAGTCACTGTTTACTTTGGTTTAAGTTACATGGTGGCCTTGAGACTGTTATGGACATGAGTGTTTGTTCCTGACGGCAAAGATCTACAAAGTAGAATTATAGTTTTAACTGGTTTAGACTACTCCCTCAGTGTGTCAGTAAGCTATGAATGCCTCTCTAGAATTCTACTGGGAATAACTAGTAAACTTCCTATAACAGAGAGAGATAATACATTATGATATTGAATAAGGTGTGTATAGCATGATTTTTTTTAACAAATAATGCTTAAAAGTTCCTTTGGCCACTCAGAGCCCCAACAAATGTCCAAATGAACTTCTCTACAAGGTTTTGAAATAATACATGAATGATACATCCTGAAATCTCAATACACATGGAGTTACCAATGGTGGTAGTGGCAGTCTATTCTACCAGTTAAATTGGGAATCCATAGTAAATATGACTCCCAGTCTCTTAAGGTAAGTTGTATTAATACTTCTGACATTACAAAATATTACTAGGTACAAATAATATTATATTATTTACTAAAAGGTTGTTAACTCTTTCAACATAGACTTGATCAATTTGACTGACCACTATATCCTCTTGTGTCTAAAGTCTTGCTTGCACTCCGAGTGAAACTGACTATTATCTGTTCAGAACACATCATTATGCAATATGTGATGACTATTATCTGTTCAGAACACATCATTATGCAATATGTGATGACTATTATCTGTTCAGAACACATCATTATGCAATATGTGATGACTATTATCTGTTCAGAACACATCATTATGCAATATGTGATGACTATTATCTGTTCAGGACACGTCATTATGCAATATGTGATGACTATTATCTGTTCAGGACACGTCATTATGCAATATGTGATGACTATTATCTGTTCAGAACACATCATTATGCAATATGTGATGACTATTATCTGTTCAGAACACGTCATTATGCAATATGTGATGACTATTATCTGTTCAGAACACATCATTATGCAATATGTGATGACTATTATCTGTTCAGAACACGTCATTATGCAATATGTGATGACTATTATCTGTTCAGAACACGTCATTATGCAATATGTGATGACTATTATCTGTTCAGAACACGTCATTATGCAATATGTGATGACTATTATCTGTTCAGAACACGTCATTATGCAATATGTGATTTGACAGAAGAAAATTTTAAATTTATATCAGTTATATGTAATAAAACATACAAGAGAACTGTTAACATATTCTGAAATAGAGGACATTACAGGTGGGTGTAGCAGAATGGGTCTAATGTTTTACTTAAAACTCTGTAACCAAAAAAAATTGAAGGATATAAAAATTACAGCACCCATAAATCACATCTGTACTTATACATTATGTTACATTCACTAATCACATCTGTTCTTACATATTAAATTGCACTTACTAGTCACATCTCTACTTATACATTACATTGCACTCACTAGTCACATCTGTACTTACACATTATATTGCACTCACTAGTCACATCTGTTCTTACAT
The DNA here is from genome assembly GCF_004210375.1 of Tachypleus tridentatus. Taxonomy (NCBI): domain Eukaryota; kingdom Metazoa; phylum Arthropoda; class Merostomata; order Xiphosura; family Limulidae; genus Tachypleus; species Tachypleus tridentatus. Next base: position 94,093,126 of record NC_134837.1, read on the forward strand.
GTTAAATTGCACTCACTAGTCACATCTGTTCTTACATGTTAAATTGCACTCACTAGTCACATCTGTTCTTACATGTTAAATTGCACTCACTAGTCACATCTCTACTTATATATTGCATTGCACTCACTAGTCACATCTCTACTTATATATTGCATTGCACTCACTAGTCACATCTGTACTTACATGTTAAACTGCACTCACTAATCACATCTCTACGTATATTACATTGCACTCACAAATCACATCTCTACTTATATATTACATTGCACTCACAAATCACATCTCTACTTGTATATAACACTGCACTCACAAAACATGTCTCTGCTTATACATTATATTGCACTCCTTAATACAGACTCAAATTGTCCAGTATTTCCTAAGTAATCAAGATATATGCTTATAAGTGCATACATACCTGTGTTCTTGAGCTTGAAGATTAGTACAAACACTCACTCCAGCTAAGTCACATCCTCTTTTCTTCAAGTTTTCAACCATAACTTGTCCAAACTTATCTTTCATATTAACCTATAATAAAGGAGCACAGATAATATATACTTTCCAAATTTTATTTTATAGGCATAGCAACTCTAAAATATTAATGAAAAAAATGTTTTAGGTTATAATTCATACAATTAGTTACTTAAAATACCTTTTAAATATAAAATATTTGAGCAACTTTTAATTAAATGTTTAACACTTCAGGAGGACATCCATTTTACAAAATACATGGTTCTTTTTCAAAGATAACATGATAATAACCGAGCACAAACCCATCATGTTATCATCTAAAAATATCTTAGGTATTCCTTAAAGTGCATAAAATAAGTTGACCTGTTAGATCAGTAGTTTTAGATAAAGGTACAAATTATTATGCACTTTTCAAAAATAAATTTACATCTAAACACTTTAAAGTTGAACAGAATTTTGAGTTTTCTGGGAAAACAGGTTAAAATTTTGATAAAAAGGTTTAATGTTCTGGTTTTCATGTTGTGTTTCTTCACATTAGTAAAATACAGATTATAGATTCTGATGATTGTATATCAAGAAAGAGTGAAGCATTTCTTATTAAACAAGGTGTAAACTGCAAAATTCCCAGGTTTTCAAGTTGCTCCAGGAATATACCTTTGTGTCCAGAAATGTAAAAGCTAATGTGTACCGACAAAAGATAGTTATTCAGCTTTGAAGGGCTACTCATAATTAAAAATTAATTTATTTACTAGTAATTAATAAACAGTGATTCACTCCTCTTTTTCTGAACAAACATTTAAATTTTGAGTAATTTATTTAGTAGTCTTTCTTGTTAGTTTGCTAGAAACCTCTATCCTTCCAGGTACCAAATAAAAAAGGATATAATTACCAAGAACAATTAGCATACAGAAGGAAGTTAAATATTGTGTAGGTAACATTTATAGTACAATTGCAAGTCCAATATTTTAGCAGCTTTCATTCACAGCATTTATAAAATTACATTACAATCAAGAACAAATCTAAGATCTCTTATTCATTAAAAAGTCTCATGTTGGTTTAGTTTTGAATAATGTTTCCTGTTACTTTTGGTAGTTGATGTGTAAACGTCATGTGATATAATAAAGTTAATACTATAACGAAATCATGAAAATTAATAAACTTAAAAATCAACTTTGTTCAGGATTCTGTCTTTATGTTATGAATAATACATTGATTAAATGTAATACATGACTGCATGGGCTGTTTATATTATGTTAGAACTTTGTAAATTTGGCTAATGATTAAAAATAATTTTTACAGGTTTCAATCTCCAAGTTCAGTACTTACTGATAAATATTTCAACTCTTCCTTCAAAACTGTCATTAGAGAAAAATCAAAAGCTTGCTTAACAAATAAATAATACAGATTTAAAAACTGATTTTATTATTTAATTGTTAATATGACTACACTAATAATGACGACACATTAAAGAAACAAGTTCAACTTATCTTTTAATGTTCTACAAAATTGATTTTCTTCTCATATTCATTTTCATTATAACCTTCCATAATATTAATTATACAAACATTATTATTGCTCTTTTATGTAAGAAATATAGATTGATAGGTTGTATGATTTTTTGTATCATGAACACTGCTTATCTTTAGTCACCAACTTTTATGCAATTTTCAAGGAAAATTACTTTCACACACATCATTCCACAACAAATAAATTAGACATGAATGCCATATTATTCATGTCTAACAACTGCTCATGACTGATTAGTATTCTTTTAGCCCCATGACACAACATCTACACTTGACAGCATTGTTTGTGTGTGTATTATCTATAAATTTATTTCCATGCGCTGAAAAATACACTTTCTGTAAAGTTTACTGTACTTCAGTCTACAATGATTAATTACAATGCTGTCAAGTGTAAATGTGTCACTGGACTAAAATAATACTTTCTTTTTAATGAAAACATAATACTTTGACAAAATTTAGGATTATTTTAACTTTCTTCATACCTTAACAGAAATTATAACCATGTGATGCCACCAGACAAAAAGACAATGCAGGAAGTACTGAATAATTGAATTCTGCAGACTTACATGTACAATAATGGAAGAAAAAAAATTTCATTAAGATATTACAATTACATATAAATTTCAATACTTGGCCTAAGTTGGATAACATTTATTAATATAATTGTATTCCTATTGTGAAGTTTGGTTTTTAAAGTATAAAAAATAAATAAATAAAACAATTTCCAAGCTAACTAAACACACTTAATGAGTTTAATATGCATTTTACTGTCTAATTGTATAATATAAGTATATACATAAGTAAAATATTGCAAGCAGTTGCTGAATATGTATTCACATACACAACTTAACCTCAAGTGACTAAACAAGAAAAACTGGTAGGAATTATACCTGTTCATAATTTATGAATACTGCAACCTGAAATGCTTCTGCAAACCATCGAAGTAATGCTGCAGAAGCAGCTAAATCAACATACACCAACACACATTCTGACAACACAATAGTTGGGATGGAAGGGTTCAAACCACTTTCTTGAAGTAATTTCCTTTGTAGATTTGAAAGCTGCTTCATATCAACTCCTACTAAGTGATAATTTCCAGCATGTAGATCATTGGTTGAAAACTTCACTTCATTGTCTATGACAGAATAAAACACTTGAGTAATATAACAAAACATCAAACACAATGTGGAAGTAAAACACAAATACATTTTGTTTTCTCATCTATAATCATAAGTAGCTTAAATCAATACACATGTAACAAAGTTATTCAAACTGTAGTATTTATAATTATGCTCTTTCCACACGAAGATGTTACTTGTGATGCAACAAAGAGATGAAAATATAGAGAAATCATGTTAAAAAATCAGCAATTCAAAAATACCTGGAAAACTTGCAGACAGTCACCATAAGGAACAAGCAGTTACAATTTGCCTGTACTGAAAATGTTTTCTGATAAGTACTTACCTCTTCTATCTCCCTTCTATTGGAATTGACTGATTTCCATGCAAACCATCATGCATCAACCCTCCACTAACGAAAGTGCAACACGTTCTCATGACATGACTCCATCTATTCATTTCTACCAAACTACTACTTCAAGTTTTGGCAGAAGATGGAAGCACTGGTTTTCAGTGGGGAGGAAAGGTAGGAAGTGTGAGAGATGGTAAATACTTATTAGAAATATATTTTCAGTGTAGGTAAATTATAACCTCCGATACAGTACATTACCTCCACTCACATAATTAAACAGAATTCTCACAATCAATAGGTAGAGGGAACTTTGCAAGGGATAGAAACAAGCGTCCTTCAAAAGCATCTCTAAGACTCTCTACAATGAGACAGTTAGATTCAAAGATCTGATATGCTGGAACCTCACCACTTCTAAGCCAGGTATACATTTCACCCATAAGAGAAAGATGTTGCATATATGGGCAGAAAACAGAGTAGCACAACCAAGAGAGAATTATGGCTGGAAAGTGATTTGAACCACTCAATATTTATAAAACTCACTCCCAGAAATTACAAAAATTGGTAAAAATGTAAAGGATGTGCCACTAGATGTAGAGTGGCTAAGAAATGATGGACCATACATATCAAGTCAACTACATCCAAAACCAATGCTGTTGGGAACCAACATCTGTGCATGGGTAGAATGAGATCATACCATCAGTATGCCAACTACAACTACAACCCAGATGCCAAGTGTCAACATCCATGTGGGTGTAGGAAGGAGGATCATATAGGTGGCAAGTCAACTACAATACAAATTCTAGTCATCTGGCACGGGTAGTAAAAAGAACTATGTTCACTTAAAGTTTATGAGACTGCAGGAAACCTAGTATTCCCTAACTCACATACATGTGAATATGATAAGCTGATAAATCAATCAAGGAGCCCAACATCCAGTATAAAAAAGATGTCAACATAAGTTAAACAATTTCCCTTAAAAGTGAAATTGATCAGAACCACCCCAAATCCATTAAAATCCTCAGAATAAGAAACCCCAATTAACAGCAGAAGGGAAAGAACCATTGCAATAATCACCACCATGACACACAACATTAATGAAGTATAAATGAGGTAGGAATATGTATGTGTGAGGTATTATGTTGATTGGTTCTACTCTAAATCCACAAACCAGCAAATGGAAACAGATATACACGTGGGGGAAAGATTATGGATCCTAATACAAGGTGTGAACCACAATTTTGATATCTCATTCCCAGTTGTTTTTGTTTCATATTGGAGATATTATTAACTACACCAGCAGAACACTATTGTCCTACTCTCAACTGAATAGTTTTTATAATAATTTTTATATTTTGTTTGTATTTCAATAACCCATTCAGCAGGATGCCTTCATAGTCCACCACCTAAGCAGCTTGAAACTGGAAAGTGGTAAGGACTTTTACACTCCACTAAAAGAAAAGGGGGGTAAAATGTAGTGGAGAGTCCAGAGGAATGACAGCATCTGAGACAGTGCACTAGGTGACCATGAAACCCAATGTTCAAAAGCAGACCACACTGAATTATTCAATACAAGTAATAGCAGGGATGGACAGCTAGCCTCTTCTGCTTTATTCATGTAGTCCATTTCTGCAGTGTGCATTGCACGGCCATGGAATTATAATATGGAAGTTGACATGGCTTGACAGTGTGGATTTGAACACTTAAAAAAAAACCTGGTTAAGCACAACTCACCAGAAAGCAGGATCCAAACAATGAACATTAATAAAAGAGGAAAGTGCCCCTGAAAAAAAGAAACAAAAATCTTACCCAGCCAAAGTATCACTGAATTTTGATATTCTTGAATGACTACAGGGGAAGATAACCTGAGAACTGGTTGGTTGTTTGGTGTTTTATGGTGCAAAGCAACAAGGCTATCTCTGCCAAACAACCAGTAAAAAAAATTAAAAATGAATAAAAATTATTAAAATTCATAAAAAGAAATCCTGTTAAAACAAAACAAAGTCCAATTTTTGAATTAAAATTTAAATGGTATTAAAAAGGCCAGTGGTCCTCAAAAAAACTATAAACATTTGACAGTCACCATTGCCAATGATACTGTCCAGCACAGGGGTAAACCTGTGGACAAAATGAGTCTAAAATGGTGCTGTCGTTGACAGTTGAAATGATGGCATGACAGTAAAATGTGGACTATTGTAACTTGAGTGTCACACAGACCACAAATTGGTGCATCAATCCCAGATAAAATAAAATGATGAGTTAAAACACTGATTAATGCACAATCTAGTTAGAACAACTTATTTCTGATCCTTACGAAAATCCAGAATCTTCAAGATGTGGTTGTTTACCTATGGTCTGTTTTTTTCACCATTTTATTTTTATTTGGGGGGTTCATAATAAAGGAAGAATATTTTGGTGCCTACTGACCCCACCCACCATTGAGTCCAAGAAGGGGATGCACTACAATACCAAAGAAGGACACTGCAGCAATGCTAGAGTTTCATAAACACTATTCCCAAACACCAGTACCAGACACAATGTCCACAACACCTGCTGAAAATGTCCAACACTAAACACTAGTACTTGGTTTACCCTAGCCTAAGTGGACCAGCCAACTGACCCTGTGGGGGCCACCCATCAACAGGAATTCAAGGCCAAAGTGGTGTGTTACAGTTGGATCCCTCAACCACCAGAACCCTCTCTCTCCCTTCATGGGTTGTCACACATAGCAAACACATAGGTGGATGTTTAGGTTCCAGAGGAGGTAAAATGAAAGAACAGAACCTTCTCTGGGAGGTCCCTTCAACATACAGAAATCTGCACCAAAAAGTGATAACCTGAGGACAAAAAAACATGCAAACAGTGAGAGATGAATGTATCATGAGTAGTCCACATGCCAGACTGAAGAATTACCTCCAAAGGACAATGAAAAGGTAAGGTGTTGAATTGGGTGAGAATACACTCGGTAAAAAAAGTACATGAGAAAGAAGTCAATCGATTTAAGAGCCAAACCTAACTGGAGAAGAAAAAAAGGAAAAGAAAATGAACAGGGGAAGTAAGAGGTAGAAATAGACACCACAGAAGGAAGCTGTGCAGGCAATATAATGACAAAAAGGGAAGAGCTGTCATCATGAGCCACCAAAGTGTGGGAGAGGAAAAATGATCCAAAGAATGAGAAAAACATGTAAAAGTATAAAACATACATGAAATATCGATGAAAAGTAAGTCTGGATGAAGGTTGGAGAAGGGATGGAAACATGGGAGAAGTAACAGGGGAGGGAATGGGAGCCAGTGAAGCTGCAGAAACCACAGCTGAAATGGTCAAGAAAGAGCTATCAGAAGAACTTAACATGGAATGTCAAGAAAGAACAAAATCTGGAAAAAGAAAGAGAATGGGTGGACAGACAATGTGTAAGTTCAATCTTTGCTGAAAACACTGATATCCAGAACAAGAAGATGAGGAACATGAGGCCAAAACTAAGGTAATTTGTATTTAAGGAACAGAGTAAAAACCTCAATGTGAGTACCCCATTGAAGTCAAAGTGACTGGAAGACAAAAGAATTGAGAGACCACCCTGTTGAATAAATGTTGTATGGACAGGAATTTGATCTACAACAAGAGCAAAAGCATTTGTAACATAACATGCAATGATTGGAATATTAAGTGTGTATGCTCAAATACAAGATCCAATGTATGAATACAGAGGGATGGAGAACAGGTGCCACCCTGGTGATGGAGATAAGCAACTATGGAAGTCAGAACAGATCATTACCTAATAATTTCTGGCCACAAAATGAGCCAAACCATAACTTAAAGCAAGAAGCTCCAGGACAATAATACGATAAGATCTCTCAGCAGTAAACCAAAAACCTTGAATTTTACAGTTAATCAACCCTCACCCAAAAGAGATACATTCATGAAATACAGAAAATTAACCCAAATAAGAAACATATCTAACTATCAAATCCAACTGATAACAAGGGTAGGAGGAAGAGTAATAAGAGCCAACAAATGATTGTTGTTAAATTCCATTGGTTGTGAAAAGTCCATACATGAGCCTGACCCATGAGGATAAGACTACCATGAAAGATCACATCCCCAAAAGCAACAGAACTTCATGAGCTGTAATCATGCTGTGCATAAAAGGAAAAAACACACTCAAATGAACAAGATATTGGATAGGTTGCAGTAAGGATTTCAACTCCATTAAAAGTCCATTACAGCTGCCTTCAGAAGAAGCTGATAAAGGTAACAAGCAGACTCATATTCAGAATGATCAAACAGTAACCAGTCAACCAAAGAGAAAAAAAAAAGCAAAACCTGAGAGTATATAAGTGATGACCAAATGTTTTGAACACTTGACAAACCATATAGAGCCAAAGCAAGTCCAAAGAGCAGTGCACAATACAGAAAAACCACACCACAGGATCACAAGTGACAAAATATCGATATAAGCATTTCCAACATTCCTCTTTGTCATCAATAAATCTGGTGAAAAGTCCACTTAAGGGTGAGAAACAACTTCAAGGCAAAATGGGACAAATTGAGAATTAGAATGTGGTGGAAGAAACCTAATATAGGGTGCCAGTTTCTGGTTTGGTGTGAGAATAACAAAATAGCCTGGAATAAAAGCTTGGAGAAAGATGATCCAAAGGTGCATTGACCTGTAGAGGCAGAAAACTTTGTACCACCTTAGATAGATACAGGCTGATGGCAGGGTCCCAAGTTATGGGACAGGAAAAGTGTCAGGGAGAAAGGAGGGGGGGGAGGAATTGGATGAGAAGTCCCTCTGATAAAATTCAAAGAACCCATGGACATGAGTGAAAGAATACCAAAGGGTAACAATATAATATAGTCAAGCTCCCACTGGAACTCACAGATACACAACCGAAAACATATCATTAAGGAAAAATACATAAATCTCAAAAAGAAAGAAGCAGTGAAAGTAACCAGGACAAGGTCATATCCCAACCCAGAAAATCTCAACTACAATGAAACCATGTATGTAAAGTATGAGCTGTAAACAACAAAGAGTCAACATGGAGGTAATAATCGACCCTAGAATAATGTAGAATTGGAAAAACATATCTGAGAAATCATGTACAAAAATGCTATATTAGGCCTAGATGATTCTGCAGAATGAGTAGAGAAAAATGTGACATATCTGGTTGTAAAAAGACTAAAATCTTCATCAGCCCAAGCAGGTTCATCTTGTTCTGGAGGATTGGTGGTCTACCCAGATAACAAACAATCACATGATGGATAACAGCAGAAACATTCAACAATAGGTCTCCCAAAGTGCAGCCTGCAAAAATAGTGCTAGAGGTATAAATCTGAATTTGGGACATGAACCTCAGAATCCATTATAGAAATATATAAATCAAACAGGTGTTTGACTGAAAATGTGCAAGTGTGAGAAAAAAGTAAAAACTGAAAAATTAAGTTAAATTAAAAGATTTATTCAATGTAAAAGACAAATATAATAATGAACATTGGAACAATTAAACTTTCAAAATTATGATTCACACACAGAGTCTTAAAATAAAAAACATCTGAACACAAGTACTACAGCATAAGAAATGATATTTCAGTAGAATTGAACAGAGGAAGCTACATGCATCATGAGAGTATATTACACTCTCATTGGTGGAAGGTTGATAAATGACGATTTGTATGAGAGATGTATTGGAATCAGTTAATTCTAATGCAAGGGAGATAATCGGTTTGTGACATGTTCAAAAATATTTTGCATACAGAGGACAGCAATGAATGAGAATAGCTATTTATGTGAGAGGAGGCAATACCTTTTACAGATGGTTTAACAAAACAAACACATTCTATTGGAAAATCTAATCAAGTTATTTTATTTCATAACATTCAGATCTACTCTTTATTACTACTGCTGTGTGTGAATAAGAAAGCAATTCACTGTTTTTAAAGATATCATGAACACTTACTACTAAGAATACTTTAAAGTAGCAGCTTGTGAATTATAAACACATACTTTAACCACAATGCCACAGGGTAGGCACATGTAACATTAGCAGCAAGTTGTAAATGAGTATGGCAGTTTACAGTTTTTATAGAGTGAACTAAGTGACATAAGTGAAATGTGTTTCCATACTACATAATAGGATGTAAAAATATAAAAGCTTTTCAATACTGACACAGTTTTTATTAACGTATCCAGTGGAAATTCTTAATGTTTTGTTTTGTAGATTATATTGGGGATTAAAGAATTTTAAAGCAACATTTAAGGTAACTCAACATTTGTGGAAGTAAGACATTATTATTTTATTGAATCTTTATTAATAAAATACTATAAATTGTCTGAAGGTACTTTCTGTTGCATCACAAGTTATAAAATCAGAGTTTAATTAAAAACAAATACAATAATAATAATGTTAATATGCTGATCTTATTTTCTAATAAATAATCCACCTAATTCATAAGTTTACCTGTAACTGTGGGATATTAAAGTGGGAGTAAAAGTAAATGATGAAACTAGTGTAAGAAGCATCCCTATCAGATGGTCAGGCTCTATACTGGAGTGTAGATAAGGACAACTAAGGAAAGTAGTGTTAGAAAATTGATGAAATACAAATCAAAAATACCTTCAGAATGAGCAGTATTATGAAACATTGGTCCACCTGAGAACAAGCCTGCAAAGATAAGGCTAGGAAATAACCCAGCTTTGTCTTCTTCTCAGTGAGTGGATAAATGTGCAGTTGTACTGTAAGGTAAATTTCTACTTCACATGCAGGAGGAAGCCTCCTGGAACCACCACTCCAGTGAATGAGAACTGGTAAGAGATCCCATACTCCACTTAAGAGAAAAAAAGGAGAGAAGGAAATGTTGTGTGGATTCTAATGGACTGTCATACTGGAGAAAATGCAATCAGTGTCTGTGATTCCTTATTTTGATAAACAGATCATCCCTGATTTATCCATTCAAAGAGTCAGTAGAAATCCATTTTTGCTTTACTCATGATAGTTCATGAGTGAAGGTCAACCAATTAGTTAAACTTACAGATACTTAGAGACACATAAATATATACCACAAGGAATGCCACTAGTGGTCTTGTGGAACACCCAATCTGTTTGTTTGTTATATTTCTAGCAGCACAAGTCCTCAGATGTACCAATGTGCTATTGGGAGGGCTGCCCTATCTGACTAGGCAACATTCCCCACAAAGTGGATCTTATTAGTAATGGTAAAAAGGGTCTCTAAAAAAAAACATAAATGATATGAAAAGACATACTCAAGTCAAAGGTGAATGAAAATTTGTAAAATAACTGCTGGAAGAAAGATGACATCCATCTGAGACAGATACAGCTAGATAGATAATGAGTTATGAAGGAATATGGAGTAGTCCACATTCTGACCTGAAAGATTTCTTCTAACAAACAGCACTGACAAGCAGCCAAAGTTATAGTGCTATGAAAAATTTGATGAAAAGAAATACTGAGGAAATGGTGACCTTCCATGGATAAAACTGAATACACCATCCTAAAAAGTTGACAAACCCAATCATTTAGTGTTAGTATTACAGGAGATAGATAACGGAAAACAAGGGTTCCAGGAAATAAAAGGTTGGGAACATGAACCTCAAAAGAAGGTAGTAAGTGCACACATGTAACACTTTAATGAAACTTACGAAAAAGGTGATCAGAATTAGAATGGGAGAATAGATGGGAGATTGAAGTTGAAGAAATGAGTGTGAAAGCCAAATAGCCTTCTCAAGGAATAGAGGTCTCAGGGAGTGAGAAACGGAGTGGATATAGGATAACATAAGTTGAATGGTAGAGGATTCTGGTACATTAGCAGTATAAATATTTTATGAAGGACCTCCATAAGCTAGGAGGAAAAGGCATGTGATATACCATACACCTGATTAACCAACTGTAAAATAAAAAAGGAATGGAAGGTGAGATATTCTTTGAAGATGAAGAATGTTACAGACCAAATATAAGAAAATGGCAGAAAAAATCCATTTTTATTCTCCTTTACTGTACTCATCCTCACAAACATTCTTAAGTTGAAAATAAAAAGAAATAACCAGCCAAATGTAGAAATATAGGTCTGCACCACCTCAGCAAATAAAGTTGGACCCAATGTCTGGGTAGTTTTACCAGAAGCACTGTCTACCATAATAAGAACATCCAGTGTCGATATATTAAATCACAAAGTAATTCTAAGTTACTAATTTAGTAACAATAAATGAATTAAAAAAACAAAACAAGAAGGAATTGAATGTAAACACAATACAAGAATCTGTTGAAAAAGGTAATGAAATATCAGTGAAGTACAATCACAAATAATAGTAACGTCCAAAAAACACACACATAAATAATGCTCTGCCAACTGAGAAAATGAGGATTGAATGGGAGAAACAAATGAAGCTATCTGTGCCAAAATAAGTGGTACAATACTATTAATGGAGGATGGTAACATGCTTTCATGTTCAAAAGTTACACAAAATTTTGAGGTTATACAGACCAGTGGGTGTACTGAGCATCAAACTTTTTAGTAATGCTTAGTGGGAAAAAAAGACAGATACCTTTGTGAGAGTGGATGTAAGACCATGTCAGAAATACACATTAGTCAAAAGAAGTTAGTTTCATTGTTTCTTATTTTCCTTTGTAATTTTACATTGCTATATGTCATCAAAAAAGCTAAATCAGGTTCAAGCTCCATACCGTGTTTCTCCGAAAATAAGACAGGGCTTATATTAATTTTCACTCCAAAATATGACACTAGGGCTTATTTTCGGGGGATGTCTTATTTTGATATATTAAAAAAATGAAGTTTCAAAGTAAAAATTATAAGACCTCTAAATAAATAGAAATTACGAAAAACATTTCTTTACAGAAAGCAGTAAGATTCTTGCCCTGTGATTCCTCCACTATGCTTCTTTTATACTCGATCGAATAACTTTTTCTTACATTCATCTTGTTCTAGAGTGAAAATGACTAAAAAAGTTATATTCTATTTAATGTTGCAAACTATTAAACTAACCATTTAAAATAAACTATTATTAAACTATTAAACTAACTGATTAATACTTAAACAAACTAATTAACTAACTATTAAACTAATTAATAAATTAATTTTTTTTTATTTCTTTCTCTTCCTGCCACTCTTAACTAGGGCTTATTTTAAGGGTAGGGCTTATATTAAAATTATCCCCAAAAATCACACTAGGTCTTATTATCGGAGAAACACGGTATTACCATGGGAGAAAACTCTTTACATATGACTTGTTAAAAGACCTCAATGTTTAATGTTTTCTCATACCACAAAGGTAAACAGTATTTAAACTATCATGGGTATTAATATTGCTAATCAAACTAAAGCTGCAGCATCTGCATTAGATCATTTAATTAAATCTTAGCAACAAAAACAAAATATCAGCTGTATTTAACAATAATATAAATAATACAAAAATTCTAATAAAAAAGGTTTCTGATGTCAATACATAAATATTTTTAATAACCAAATATGTTCTACTTTCTTCTTAAAACTTAAAAGAAGAGAGCAAGTTGCTTAATATTTTGCCTAAGTAATATTATATATACATATACACAAACACACAGACATCATTTAAAGTATTTACCATTTGCAGCTAGTTGCTCTAAAAGTGGTTTCCTACTTCTGATAGCATGACATTTTTTAGAAGTTACACCAGGAAGATCTACCTCTGTAAAACTTGAACATGAATCCCCTCATCCTCCAATCTCCAGTAGAGTGTGTCAAACCCTGCACCCAGGTTAACAATCTGACAGTCTGCAAACAACTAGCCATAACAAGTAAATAAAACTGACATGTTTCCATACTTTATATACTGAAAACATATTAACCTTCAATCTGGAATAGAAGAGCTCTTTTTTAATTTAATTTTTTTTTGCTGAATTACAAATAGTTGCTTGTAAAACTATAATAAAATGATGTGATTTACAAAGTCTCAAATTCAAAAAATAATTACAAAATTTATTAATTTATGAAACAATAATTTGGTTAAGCCTCATCTAAATTATCATTTTCAGTCTTAGTTGCCTTCTTATAAGATACTGTTAAGTTTGATTTTGGAGCAAATTACAACTTTTATTCAATCACCCTACTGTACCAAGAAACATTTGAAAAATGACAGCTGAAATTAATTGGATTGAATTCCGAAAATTTTGTTTCTAAACTTTATTTAACAAAAGTTATTCCATAAAATAAAGGGTTGCAATCCTAATCCTGAGATGTATAGATGATTCCATGGCAATAGTAACCTTTTCAGACTGGATGGGTGTCAAACATATTTCCAGAATTTTTCTTTTCACAGTGGTGATAATAAATCAAATTACATAAAATTTCTGACAAACGTACTAAATAGTACTTAGTTTGTGCTTAATAAACTGTATAATTTAATTCAGTATTATAATATTTTTAGATTATGAAATTCAAAAATGTTGTTCTAAGACCATGCTTTCTAAAACATTTAAATACTTATTTTCATTTTGGAAGTTTTTTTTTATTGATGATCAGAAAATTTCATTTTACATATCGAGTCAGTTTCAACTCAACTGGTTTTAATCAACATACTTCTTTTGATACTTTAGCCAATTACAATAACTTCCAACTATAAATTGTTAAAAATATAGCAAACATTTATCATAAGTTAAATAAGAAATACATAGATAGTTTAATTACTTTTGATTAAGACAAAATGGAATGTAATTAATCAAGTATTATGAAAAACATTTATTGCTAAACAAAATTATGTAGGACTGGATATTGAATTTGAAAAAAAAAGAAATAAATAAACAAGCCTGGGATGGAAATAAACATATCAATTGATCTAGCTAATAAACACATACCAGACTGAGCTGTCTCAGCTTTATATGGAGAGTCAAATCCCTTAAAACATTGATTGTATAGTGTACAAAGCACTGGGTGTTCTACATGCTAGTCATTCAATGTTTGTCTATTAATAGCTGGTAATTCCTATTACACTCGGTACTTAAGCCTTTTAAAGGAACATCAGATTACTATAAGAAAGTTAATTTTGAGGGTTATAACATCATTTACACCAGAACTGATTCCCCTTCCCTAAATTTTGCATAGGATACTAATCAAACAGGTACTCAAAGATTGTGAAGATTGTTTTGCTCTATCAAGTTATGATAAAATTATAGTTATTATCAGAACTAGGTATGCACAAGACTTGTTGAAGAAGACTGATGATGAATGATAATAATAAATCCCAGCTTTGGTTATTTGCTGGTTTTTCAACTTTGGGACACACTGTACAATTGAAAAGAAGCAAGACAGTATGATTATGCTAAGTAGCTCTTCATATCTAGTTTCTGATGACCTATAGAGAAAAAAATCCAGATGACTTTTGTATCGCTTTAATACAGGCACCTGTGCCATCCATACATAGTGCTAATATATTCTCCAATAAAAAATATAAAACTCCTGCTAGGATAATAAAATCTAAGCTACTAAAAGCTAGAAATCCCAGAATTTAGAAACATCTTCGGGATTACAAACCTTACACAATAATCCTATACAAGGTTACAATAAACTCCTTTCTTAAAAAACAAAATAAAAAAAAACTAAGACATTATTTCTTCTTTTCCTTATAACTAAATACACAGGGCTTTATAGTGTTATTTACAATCTCAGCTAAATCCACTTTTATTTTTGCACATCAATGATACATTCAGAATAAAAGTTATTTTTGAAATTTCCATAACCTAAGTGTACAACTTTACATTCCTAAAAAACAAAAACTAATTTTCCATTTTTTAGTTTAGTATTATGACAGTACATTTGGAAAGGCCCTTTTAAATAAGAAAATAATTTTCAACAGATTTAGCTCTTTCCAGAATCTTGTTGTCATCAGTATATTTGGAACTGTTTCTGTCCAAAATATTACACAAATCATCGATATAAATAATAATAAAAAAAACCCACAAAGATTTCAAAATACACTTACGACAAACCACAATAAATACACACTCTCAGCTGGAAAAATGTTCAATTTCTTATACATGAATATCCAACTCACTAAATAATTTTATTTGGAACACACTATCAAAGGCTTTCCAGTAGTTAAAATTGGCCGAGTTGCTCTTTACCAGTAAACCAATGAAAATATCAAAATTTATAAGAATTAATAAATAGAACTTAGCAATATGGTATTTGCAAACCAACTTAATTGATGACCCCATTAACTGATTGCATTTGATTAATTAAGTGGTACAATGATACTCAAACTAGGTACATACACATTAAAAAAAAAATCCTGTCCTCATACAACATTTATATCCCATAAATTATCCTACTACTAGTAGCCCTCCTCTCAGCTCTTTCCAACAATTACATGTCCTTTCTAAAGTAAAATAGCTAAGGCTAGACACAGTGCTCCAAATGTGACCTAATTAGTAACATATACAATTAAATTATAATTTCCTTAAATTATATAAATTATTTTTGTCTAAAACCATGTTTGTTTTACCACTAGCAACAGCACATTGCTTGGATGGCTTAAGAGACTGATCAAGCATGCACACAACCTAGATCATTTTCTTCCCTAACACAGGTTATTCCCATCAAAATCTTACTATATATGATAACCCACATACATTACTTTGCATATATTATAATTAAAAGCTACATTACATTTATTCACCAACATCACCAAATACAAATCTTTTTTGTAAAGTAGCAACATCCAAACCTTTCTCATCAGCAAATTTAAATAATCTACTGATTGTTCCTTTAGTTATATCATTGATGTAAATTAAAAAAGAGCAAAGGTTTTAACACTGAGCCCCAAAGAATCCTACTTGTGAAATTAAACCAGTGACCACACTCCATTTATAATAATTCTCTAGTTTTTCCTATTAGCTACTGACAGGAATAACATTAGAAATGTTAGGTAATTCTGAAATTTATGTGGAACATATTTTAAATTATACATACACATCTTGCCAGATTATTTGATATCTTAAATTTGCTAACAGTATTAAGATGCTAGTAAGAGTTGAATGCACTATCGTTTGAAAAGAGATCAATAATGATTCAATATTAGAGTTAAAACTATCTAGAAAGGGCTAAAATCCTTGTAAAAACCTAATTTGTAATGTGGTTAAAAAAAAAGAGAGAAAGAAAGAAGGATATAGATGTGAAAACTCAAACACTTAAATTATCCTGTGTATTTTCAGATCAATTATAATATCATTTTAGTTAAATAAAAAGAAATTGTGATAATTTATAGTTTTCTTCTTACTATTATAATATTATCAAATTCATGTAAAGAGTGCTAAAATGATACCTGTTTAAGTCATTAAATTATATTTGTTTTCTTTAAAATGCAAAGGAATGGGGAAGAAACTTATTTCACATATTTGTTTTGGTTGTTGGTTGTGTTTGAATTTTGCACAAAGCTACTCGAGAGCTATCTGTGCTAGCCGTCCCTAATTTAGTAGTGTAAGACTAGAGGGAAGGCAGCTAGTCATCACCACCCACCACCAACTCTTAGGCTACTCTTTCATCAATGAACAGTGGGATTGACCGTGACATTATAACACCCCCATGGCTGAAAGAGCAAGCATGTTTGGCACGACAGGGATGCAAACCCGTGACCTTCAGATTACGAGTCGCACACCATAACACGCTTGGCCATGCTGGGCCTTCATATATTTGAAATATCATATTGGCCCAAACATAAGGCAATGTTTTATATAAATAATTAGGCTGTAAAATTCACAATAACCTTACAATTGTGGCCAATCACAGGCCCCTTTCCCCTACACTAGCCTGTTAAATTCCTGAATGTTCAGACAGCATCCATATATGCACCAGATGTTTGCTCAATGGTCATTGCTAATTCTGTGGACCTAAAAAAGGATGTTCTGACACTCAATTTTTTTTCTTTTCTAGATCATATAAAAATGGAAGTTGCCTTAAATTTGAGATAATTCTGTAACTGGGCAACATTGCAGTCCAGATTTAAATAAAGTCTTCCTACAACCTGTCTGTTTGTAAACTGTAATGAGAGTGTTCAAACTATCAACATGAGCATTACAGGTAATATGCTTAAGCTCTAGAAATCTATATGCACACCTGTTTTCAAATAATTAACTTTATAGCTACTGTTAAAATTTTATGAAACAGTTTGCCTAGTGATGTGTCTGTGTAATTAGTTTCTTATAATTTAACTCATGTTTGAATGTATGATGTTTCAATGTGTAAAGGTTGTCACATTTCCTGCATGTAAAGAACATGGATGTGTGTATAAGTGTAAAAAGAGCCATGTAATAATTTTATACTTCCAAACTGTCTTTATCTTCAATTACTAATTGATGATTCAGTAAAATAAAAATGTATGAGTAAATTCCAGTTATACTTTCCAAAAACACCAATAATTTGGATTACAGTAGTGGGCTTCATCTTTCATTTATCTATTCTAAACATGAAAACATGATCAGCACACATGTATGACATCTACAATGGATCTTGTGTGTTCCCAAAGTTCCTTAATAATAGACTTTATAGTTATATTGTAAGATGCATGAACCCTAGTCAGTCAGTCACTCAGTATGGAGAAATGTAACATATAAATACCCATGTACCTTATATTTGAAAAAAAAACAAAAAAACACTACATTCAATTGTTATTTTTTAAGTTGGATTTTTTTTCTTTTGTTCAGTGATAGGTGAAATTTTGTTACCTTGCCTTTTCTAATGTCTTTTTTTATTAAATTTCAATAAATATATTTATTCTACAACTTATCACTGCTGAATTACCATAGCATGAAACTTGCATTTAAAACCTGTTTCACTTATCTAATTAGTGCATAATCTCCAGGTAATACTTCTTAGTTTAGCAAAATATTACAATCTAGTTCTACTGAATGTTAAAAACTGTTATCTATAAGTCTTATTCTAGAAAAATTGGGCAATTTTAGCTTGTAAAGACCTAGAGCAGCCTAGAGGAAAGAAATAGCAGTAACTATACATTTCACACAACTGACCAAAATTCAACAACACATAAATTAACATTACTCACACTTCAAAAACGTGCATATTAATTTATTACAATATTAATGATAAAAATAAATATGAACCTTAAGTAAGCAATGCAAGACACTGGATTTTTTTATTGTACTTTTCCACTAGTACATAGCATTAACACTATCACAATCCAATTATGAATCTTGTAGGTTATAAATGTAAATTGTAATACTATAAAAAAATACAAATATATAGGTAAAATTCCAGAAATGGAAAAATTATACAGTGCCCAGTGCTTCTGCCAAAAATAAACCTTGATCAATCTCATACATTTTATGGGTATGTATACTAAACCTTCACAGCCTGGTCTAAAATGGCTTTCATGCCAGCAACTCGTGCAAAGTAACCTCGACTTATTTCTGGTGCCTTTCTCTCCGGAGAGCGCATAAAATATTGAAGATATTTGTCTTTCCAATATCCCATCTGTACAGCAAACCTTTTACATATTGACGCATCGTCATTGGTTCCCATAACGGCATCATCTTGAAGCATCGTGAAGATTTGAAACTATCGATTTCAACACCGACCGGGTTCAATGTAATTTACAGCCTAGCTTTCGCCTTTAGTTTAGACTTTACTGGTTTACCCGTTCACTATTTTTCTTTCATTGGCCTTTAAAGTCTGTGCTTAGTGATACATTTACATTTTTGCAATAAATTGCTCATTTTTTATAATTATTTTTGGAAATCAATATTATTCTTATAACAGGGTCTTAATACTTAAAAGTGGTGAACTACGCAATAAGTTTAACTTCATATTTCTCTTCCACACTTTTCTTTTGCTTAAGTTTTAGAACTCTTCACTATTAAAAAATTACAACAAAATAAACTCCCTCTACCGATCATAATAAAACATTCACATAAAAAAGAAATGTTTTGTTGCTAAAAAGTTTAAATAATCGAAAACAGGTTACTATATTGCTGTGCATTTCTATTCATGCTTTGTAATAATATTTATAAATGTATTCGCTTCACAGTGGTTAAGCGGTATGTCTTCGTGCTTACAGTGTTAAAAATCTAGTTTCAACACTTGTGGTAGATTGAATACTGATAGCTCAATGCGTTACATACGTTTCACAACATACCAATTAATCAACAAATATATCAGGGACTTTAACAAAAGACTTTAATTAAAACTTTTAACAGTAACATTTGGTTTATCGAAAAAATCATCAAGGTTAAACTAGTAATAAACTAAATTATTTGCATGATTAAAACAAATTGAAACTTATAAACTTTGGTAAATATTTACAGCAAATATCCCAACTGTTGAATAAGATCCTTTAACTATGAATTTTAAATATTATGATTGAAGTCCCTCTAAACTAAACTTGTGGCAACAAAAAATCCCCTAATTTGATATAGCTTGGTGATTAGGGTACTTGACTCGTAATCTAAGGGTTGCATGTTCGAATCTCCTTCACCGAATATGTTCGCTTTTACAACTATGGGACGTTATAATGTGACAGTTAATCCGATAGGTCGTTAGTAAAAGAGTAGTCTAAGAGTTGGCAGTGTCTTCCGTCTAGTCTATCACTGCTAAATTAGGGATGGCTAGCACAGACAACCATTGTTTAGTTTTGTGCGAAATTCAAACCAAATCCTAATTAAAAAATAAAACGATTTGAGTTTAAATATAATCAGGAACCATGATAATGGTTCATAACAGGGTTCGTCTAGGAATTTCAAAAAAATTCTAATAAAACATAGGTAAAAAAAAACATCTGAAAAACAGACTTATTCTTGAAATAGTACTTAAAACCATCCATTTCAATGGCTAAGGCTGCTAAGATATTGATGATAGAAAAAGTTGATTTTCCGATTGTTAGATAAAATTCTAAATTCATCCATTTGTTCTTCATATCATTATTATTCATATTATTATTGTTTCACAAGCTACAGAAAAACAGCTATGAAAATTTCATTCAAATCTAGGTAAATCTACTAACACAACTCCTGCACAGGTCACAGAACTATTTTTATGTTGATTGTTGAAAAGGTCGGCCCGGCATGGCCAAGTGTGTTAAGGCGTCCAACCCGTAAGCCGAGAGTCGCGGGTTCGAATCCCGATTGCACCAAACATACTCACCCTTTCAGCCGTGGGGGGCGTTATAATGTTACAGTCAATCCCGCTATTCGTTGGTAAAAGAGTAAGCCCAAGAGTTGGCGGTGGGTGGTGATGACTAGCTGCCTTCTCTTTAGTCTTACACCGCTAAATTAGAGACGGTTAGCGCAGATAGCCATCGATTAGGTTTACGCGAAATTTAAAAAACAATCAAACTTGAAAAGGAATTAAGTATTGATTTTAGAAGTTTCTTCATCGCTACTAGACAAATATTTCTTCAAAACGATTCAACCACTGAAGCCTAAAGCAAAAACGGCTAGGTATGTGCGCCAAATTTTACTTACAGCTACTACATGAACTTTGTGAAAAAGTGAAGAGCCATTTTTATTTAATTCTTTAAAGTAGAGATTTCCACCCTCTAAAATTTTCGAAGTTCTTCTTTATTACACACATAAGCTCTTCGAAACATTTCAACTAACACAGAAATTTAGAAAAAATGTAAGCAGATTCATACCAGTTAGAAACACTTGCTTTTATCAGAGTAAACAATGTGCATGCTTATAACAATCTCTCAAGCCTTATTATTATTTATTATAGTTTTACAAGCCGCTATAGAGAAAACAGCTAAGAATATTTTACTGAAAGCTGGACAATAGAAATGAATAAAATATTGTTGGTTTGTTATTTTTTGAATTTCTCACAAAGCTACTCGAGGGCTATCTGTGCTAGCCGTCCCTAATTTAGCAGTGTAAGGCCAGAGGGAAGGCAGCTAGTCATCACCACCCACCGCCAACTCTTGGGCTACTCTTTTACCAACGAATAGTGGGATTGACCGTCACATTATAACGCCCCCACAGCTGAAAAGGCGAGCATGTTTGGCGCGACGGGGAAATAAAATACTAATACGATGGTTTTAAAATTAATTCAAGCGCCTTCGCTTTTTCGCCCTGAAGGACTACTCTGAGTTCTTCACTTTCCACCATTTAAAAAAACCCCACAAAAAACAGGGTTTTATTGATACGCATTAATTGAAAAATAAAATTTGCAACTTACTGTTTTTTGTTTTATTTTTGAATTTTCGCGCAAAGCTTCTCGAGGGCTATCTGCGCTAACTGTCCCAAATTTAGCAGTGAAAGACTAGAGGGAAGATAGCTAGTCATCACCACCTACCACCAACTCTTGGGCTACTCTTTTACCAACGAACAGTGAGATTAATCGTCACATTATAACGCCCCCACGGCTGAAAGGGCGAGCATGTGTAGTGCGACGGGATTCGAACCCGCAGCCCTCAGATTATGAATTTAATATTTTATAATTCCTAATGCTAGTGTTGAAAAATTATTGATCATGCAAGGAATTATAAGCCTAAATTCAAGAATTCCTGGACGAGTCTAAATAAAGAGTGCAATATATGCTAAAATAATTAGCCCTAGCATGGCCTAGTGGATAGGGCACTGTTAAGTATTATAATTTATCCCGGACAGGTTTCTATTTATTATGTTATGTACAGGGGCGTCGATAGGCAGGTCGGGCCTCGGGGACAGTTATGTCATCGGGCTCCTTTTTGAAGTATTCATAAATTCATGGTACATTCATGAGCGTATGAAGAATTTTTCTGGTGGGCGGAAGTCAAATGTGTTGAAAATTTAAATTTTTTTGACAAAAAGGTATTTTCCCGCAGTACTGCAATTTTTACTTAAGCATATTATGAAAATGAAAATACATTATTCTTTATCCCATATTTCCCTAATTGACCCCGGGCCACAGGACTGTAAACCCCCTGACCCCCACCCTCTCGTCAGGCCTGGCTACGTGTTACGATTTCAAAGAGCCGGAAAATTTTAATTTAGAAGTTAATTGAATGTAGTTATACATCACATTTGCGATGCTCGTCAAAAAGATTGATACACACAATTTTCTTTCTTAACACCAATATTTTTTATATAAAAATAACAATTCAATTTATAATACTGGTTGTTACAAATAATGATTTATATACACAAATGTTTCACGAATTTACAAACATTGCTGGTTCTTCTATCTGCTCTGGAACTGAATATTTTATCGACAGTTCAAGATGAGCGAATTAAATCTATTTTGATACATAGGTATACTTCATTTGACGGGAGGCTAGCTAGCTTCTTCACATGTGAGCTTTTTCGCCGAAATAACAACAATAAAAATATTTAGTGTTCTCATACAAATAATAACGTCCGAATTTAATTCACTGGAGTTAAGCGGTTTCTATCATTCGCAATCTATAAATGTTCCTGGTCAAATATTTGTAGCTGTCCAATTCATAAGGGTTAATCACAGTTATAGCTTTCGAGGTTTATCGTACACTGACTGCAGCAAATCAACAGTATTGTGAAAACTTTCTCTTTGTGCGTCAATTTATAAATATGAAGAGAAGTTCTCGAAATTTCAATTGGCAATGATACTTGTATTTTCATAAACACATTGTACATTATTGATTCTTACGCTCCGCTCGAGAATTTTCTACAAATTTAGTGAGTAGGCGAGAATTTCACAGTACATATTTAACAATATAAGTTACACGTATTTCTGGATATAAATTTAACTTACACAAACGTTGATATTATAATGAATATATAATAGTAAATCCGTTACAGCACTCAACTCACAATATATAGGATCGAACCTTTTCACAAAACATCTTTGCCCTTCAGCCATGGGGTGTTCTAAGGTTCTGGTCGTCCCAGTGTTCGTTGTTATACAATAATCTAAGAGTTAACGGTGGGTGTTGTTGACCAGTTGTCTTCCATCTAGCTTATCACTTCAAAACTGGGGATGACTAGCGCAGATATCATCGAGTGGTTTTCGTAAATTTCAGCAAGTAATTTTAGGAACAAACACATACTTATCCGAAGCGGATCAGGTAATTCAATAGCATGTACAGAGGAGAGAAACCTAAACTCATACCAATTTGTAAAAGTATCTTTGTCATCTGTTGATACCGAGAAAAACTAATCGAAATGTCATATCTGTTCTAAAAACTAATCTTACTTACTATAAAAGCTGTAACCTGCAATCAAATAAATTTTCTTCTTGTTTTTCCATAGTTCAGTGGTAATTATAAAAGTTGATAAGACCAAAATAACAGTTTTGATACCCGCGGTTAGAGTACAGATTACCCATTGGTCAGCTTTGTGCTTTAAAAAACAACAACAACCAAACAGTACAATGAATAACAGAATAATTATTTTGAATTGAAAAAGTACTTATTTCTCACATTTAGTGTAAAATTATAGTTTATTTCAAAGTAACGCATTAATTAAAAATACATTAAGAATATTAATAAAAATGAAATTAATTTGAATTTAATTCAAAATAAATCTTTTCATCGAAGACATTACCAAATAAGTGACAATTAAAAAAACAAGAAAAACAACAGAATAAAAAACTTCAAGATAACAAATGACTCAAAACTTTGTTTCTGTAGCACGTAAGGGAGATGCCGTGCATTTTCTGCTTTTACAGCAGAGAATAGTTGAGTTAAGTAAAACAACTTTAAGTTCTATATATGCAAAAACAGCTCGTTTGGGTTGAGAAAATATTTTACATAGAAGAGAAGGTTTTTACATAGAAGGTTCACGATGACCAAAGAAGATCGAAACGTTGTTCGCTCTTCTATGTAAAATATTTTCTCAATCCAAACGAGCCGTTTTTGCATATATATTTCTCTACAAGTGGGTTTTCTCGACATCACTGATTAACTTTAAGTTCTGAAGAGTTCTAGATAAAAACAAGGCATGTGGAGGAAGACTGGTTAATCTTCGAACATCCTTAGCGTCAATAGTTGTTTAGAAAGCAGTCTAATTTCAAAATAACTGCCAGAATTGAAGGTAAAAAAACAGGAAGAAGAAAAATCCGGTTCGCGAATTAGTCCTAAGGGTTCACTTGATAGCAAAAGTCTGTTGTGTCATGAAATAGTTGTCTCAGTAGCAAGGCTACTTTCATAGCAGGCATATGAAAAAAAAAAAAAAGACTCTCGATTCCTAGTCAGATTTACAAAGAATGTAAACTGTTAATGAGTTTTGGTGGACTGAGAGAAAATGTTGATTTGACTTTACTAAAACCTCGCACAAATAACTGTTTTTTGCTTCTTTTTTTTTTACTTTCCGAGTCATACTGTTTCGATTTTTTTCCATTTGGTGGCACTCACTGGTTAGAATCTCTATCACTGAACAAGCTCACCCTTTTAACAGTGGGAATGCTGTACGTGACGGTCAATATCTCTCTTTGTTGTTAAAAGAGTAACCCAAGAGTGGGCGATGACTGATGTTGACAATTTGTGTGGCCCAGCATGGCCAAACGTGTTAAGGCGTGCGACTCGTAATCTGAGGGTCGCGGGTTCGCATCCCTGCTGCGCCAAACATGCTCGCCCTCCCAGCCGTGGGGGCGTTATAATGTGATGGTCAATCCCACTATTCGTTGGTAAAAAGAGCAGCCTAAGAGTTGGCGGTGGGTGGTGATGACTAGCTGCCTTCTCTCTAGTCTTACACTGCTAACTTAGGGGCGGCTAGCACAGATAGCCCTCGAGTAGCTTTGTGCGAAATTCAAAAACAAACAAAAAACAAAAGACAATTTTTGTTCCCTATAATATAGCATTGCTAAACTAGGGACGGCTAACGCAGTTCCTAAGTTTTAAATTCGAATATATTATTATCGTATAAAAAGTACGTTTATTTAAATACAGTTCCAGTTTTCTTTTAAAGTACAGTTAATTATTATATTCAAATTTAATTTGCATTAAGATAACTTCATTTAATAACAATTTACACTGGATAGTATAATTTCAGAAACACCACCAACAACTGTGAGTGTGTCATTTGAGTATCACAGATGTGTTACTTTGACTGATTTTTCGGTTTGAAGTGTTTTTTTTATTTAAGTTTACTTTTATTTATATTCGCCTTCTGCGTGTAATATGGTTAGCTTTTATTTAACGCTCAAACTTATTTCGGAAACAAATTCAACTTATTATTAGTGTTCTTAGACAATTTCCTATTAATTCCCTTTAAATTAGACTCATATGTTTGTTTTTAATTATTCACAAAGGTATACAATGTGCTTAGTGTCCTTCACGTGTATCAAAACATGATAGTCTATTAATATTTAATACTATTATTTTTGTCCCTCTCACAGTGCAGTTAGGCCTGGCATGGCCAAGCGCGTAAGGCGTGCGACTCGTAATCCGAAGGTCGCGGGTTCGCGCCCGCGTCGCGCTAAACATTCTCGCCCTCCCAGCCGTGGGGGCGTATAATGTGACGGTCAATCCCACTATTCATTGGTAAAAGAGTAGCCCAAGAGTTAGCGGTGGGTGGTGATGACTAGTTGCCTTCCCTCTAGTCTTACATTGCTAAATTAGGGACGGCTAGCACAGATAGCCCTCGAGTAGCTTTGTGCGAAATTCAAAACAAACAAACAAACAAACAAAGTGTAGTTTAGTCACATTCTTAGGTTCGAAAGACTTTGATTGTTTAACATATGCAATATGGTTTTAAAAAGCAAAATCCTGCATTATGAAAATTGTACATGTCTGAATTTTTCAGACTGTTGTATATCTTACTTGTGGCGAAAATACGTTATACGTAAGTTTAAATATGTTATTGTAGTATACTGACTGTCACAAAGAGATATGAAATGCAACATCGATAAATCAGATTGGCAAGTCGATTATTTACCTGAAAGAACAATTATTGGTTCCTCGGTAAGTTAGCAGTAAGTTTATGAACTTACAATGCAAAATCAAAGGTTTAGATCCTCCTCGATGGACAAAGTACAGATAATGTAACCCATTACGTAGATTTTTGCTAAAAACATACAAACTAACATTGTCAGTGAATTCATACTGACAACTGGACCAGTGACGTTGTCCATAAGCTTAGTACAGCTCACGTAATTTAGTGTAGTTATTGCTCGATGCCTGTTTCTTAATGTTCTTATACATTAAAAAATAAATTTATGTTCTATTAATAGTTACTCACGAATGAAATACGCAATATATTTCTCATTTAGATCGTATAGTTCGTTAACCCTCTCTTTGTGAGGATAGCACAAACACCCGTATCAAAGGAGTACAAAGACATTTGGATTTTTTCTCTATAGGACTTCAGAAGCTAGATATGAAAAACTACCTGGAATAGTTGCTGTATATCTGGTGTATTTGTTACTTTTCAGCTATCTAGAGCTTCACAGAGTTGAAGTGGTGATGACTAGCTGCCTTCCCTCTCGTCTTACACTGCTAAATTAGGGACGGCTAGCGCAGATAGCCCTCGTGTAGGCTTTGCGTAAAATTGCGGGAATTACGAGTCGAGTGCCTTAACCACCTGGCCATACCGGGCAAAGTTTAAAACCAATAAATATGTGACTGAACTCCAGCAGAAATGATATAACGTTTTTTTTTCAGAAGACTTTTTTTTTTTTTTGAATTTCGCACAAAGCTACTCGAGGGCTATCTGTGATAGCCGTCCCTAATTTAGCAGTGTAAGACTAGAGGGAAGGCAGCTAGTCATCACCACCCACCGCCAACTCTTGGGCTACTCTTTTACCAACGAATAGTGGGATTGACCGTCACATTATAACGCCTCCACGGCTGGGAGGGCGAGCATGTTTAGCGCGACGCGGGCGCGAACCCACGGATTACGAGTTGCGCGCCTTACGCGCTTGGCCATGCCGGGCCTTTTCAGAAGACAGAGAGACACCATTTCTTTTTTTTGACACACTAGTTGTCCAGAAACTTGGCCATTTCTTTTGTTAAAGAAAATTTGGCGGAAGAGTCGCTGTGAAGCGCCCAAAGAGGAGTAAGTCTAGATATAAGCCACATGAGTATAGTTACTCAACAAAATTTGCTTTTGCTGAAACTTTTAAGCCCGACTAGACAAAAAGTTAAGTGAGCTGAAGTTATTATTACACCTTTATCTAAGAGTAAATATGGTTCATTGTCAGTTTTAATCCTTCGGAAACTTTTAAGTCCGCCTAGACATTACGTGAGCTGAAGTTATTATTACACCTTTACCTGATAGTAAATATGGTTCATTGTTAGTTTTAATCCTTCGGAAACTTTTAAGTCCGCCTAGACAAAACGTTACGTGAGCTGAAGTTATTATTACACCTTTATCTAAGAGTAAATATGGTTCATTGTTAGTTTTAATCCTTCAGATCAACAACGGCTGATTTAGAGCAGAAAACCTATTGGGTGAAAGCACCTGCAGATACACAAGTATTGATTAAGGCCAAACAAACTAGAGTAGCTGTTTCTACATCAAGTTTTCAAAATAATTGTACGAGCGAATGGTTGTTATTCACTACCAACGTTTAAGCACAAACTTGCTAAATATTATGAAATTCGTCTACTTAAAGAGCGTTTAGCGTCACCTGACATTAGCTTAAGCAATCGGCAAAAATAATGATTCTTAATACGGCTGTGCCGAGTGCATGTAGATAATGACAAGAAACTGTTAGTCTAAATTCCATGGCGTTTACATTAAAGGAAGTTATTAACACTATTTTTAAGAGTAAAAATTACCACTATATTTTTTAAAGAATCTGGTTAGTTCTATAAACTGTAGATCTGTTTCGAATAACAGGGTTGCAATCCTAAATCTGTTGTTGGTTACTATCGAGTGCCACTTTCATACTTGGCAGTGTGAAGAAAAGGTGTTCAACCTGGGTATGATAGTGGGTACAACAGAATACATATTTAACTAATGAATGAGTATTTACTATAAGGTTCTTATTAATGGTATCTAGAAGCAATACTCTCGGGCCTTTTAATGGCCGCACCTTTTTTCGCACCTAAGATGTTCTTGATTAGGCATTGTATAACGAATGTTCTCTATTTGAATGATAATCGCTTACACCTCTAGAATTCGAACATATATCCGGGATATAAAAGACTTTAGTTGTTTGTCGTAAAAGATTTTATTTGTCTAAAATAAGCATCTTAAAAACCATCTGTACATAAATATGTCTTCGTAGAAAAAGGATTATAAAATGTACATATTGAACACATCAAAATCGTTGTGCTTACGGCATTTTAAATTGTTTTGAATTTCGCGAAAGATTACAAGAGGGCTATTTAAGCTAGCCGTCTCTAAATTAGCAGTGTAAAACGAGAGGGAAGGCAGCTAGTCATCACCACTCACTGCCAACTCTTGGGCTACTACTATACCAACGAATAGTGAGGTTGGCCGGGAGGTTATAACACCCCCACGATTGAAAGAACAAGCATGTCTGTTGCAACTGGGATTCGAATCCGCGACCATGCTGAGCCAGTTAGGGTAGGTATTAAACAGTTTGCAAAAGCAAACATCGTAAACAACTTGAGTCATTAGATTTAAATCGTCCAGGAAAAAATATCGATCTGAGAAAAAATTAAAAATGACGAAATCCAGCATCGTCTAACAAATTGAGTAATTAGGTTTACTTGGCCAGAAGAAATTTGCAATGAGAAGAGTATAAAACAATACATAAATCCAGCATCGTCTAATAAGTTGAGTCATTAGATTTACTTGTACAGCAGAAATTATGGATGAGAAAATAGTTAAACAATCTACAAATCCAATATTATAAAAAGCTAAGTAATTTAATCGCTCTGTTTGATTAACCCTTTACTTCGGTTGGAATAAAAAAAAGTTAAATTACTACAAGCAAAACTAACACACAACTAGTGATCATCCCATTATCGTGAAGTAGGTTCTAATAAAGTCTACATTGCTTTGCTGGACTAGTTAAGTTCGAATTAGAAGACATTTAAATAGTCATAGCAGCTTCAGTTTTCTCTGTATAATTAACAATAATAACAAAAAATAAAAATTCAATATTCTAATTTTTATTCTAAAAATAATTATTTGTATTTGTAATGAATGTATGTGTACCGTTATAAATGGAAATATTGTCAAAGTGCATCTGTATGCGCTGTTTATTACATATCAAGTACAAATAGTAATGGAAAACAACGAGGACAAAAAAAGTAAATAGTGAGTTTTTCTCGGGGTACTCCCGTTTTACTCCCACATCAAAATTACGGATATTGGATCTACAGATTCCCACCCAATGTTTTTGCCATACTCTCCAGTCAAATGTAACATGAAAGAAAAGCTTGTTATCTATCTTTCTGTGGTTTTATAGGTTTTGTTTGACGAAACTTTCCTCCCGTTGAGCTTAAAACCACTATTATTATTCTCATTAAAACGTACTTTCAGTTCCTCTGTCTTCCTTACAAGGCCCCTTTCTGTAATTTTCACACAAGAGTGGGATAAAGAGAAATAATTCTCTGAACATCCCCGGTTTCCTTTGTTTAAATTGTTCATGAGTTCAGAACCAAATGATTTAAATCGAAATGCTTTTCAAGACAAAAGTATTTTGATTCACAACTATAAAATCAGAGGTTTAGTGGACACATAGCAAATAGCCTGATATTGCTTTGCTGTAAGAAAACACACACTCACTGACTCAATTGGTCACTTAGCCTCGTCCGAGACCCAGTCAAAACTGAAAGAGTCCGATATTCTTCCTTGTTGAAGACCCGTTATATAAATAAAACTTCTGCAAAACTTTGTTTTTAAAATAGTTTAAACCCTAGTTCTTTAAACATAAATTATTTTATATATTTTTTTAGAAAATAATTTGAAATGGTGGCTGCCTTCAGTTCAGGTAATGTCCAAAAGTGCAAATATCATTCAAATAGTTTCTACTACAGATATTGAAAATATTTTACAGTTTCACGAAGGAAAAACATACACAATTTAAAGGTAGCTTACTACCACTATGTTGTGTTAAATCTGGAGACCAAGAAAAACATTAAGTTCCACATGTTTGCTGCACAGTTTGCACATCTCGTTTGACACAAAATAAGAAAAGAACAAGTATGCCATTTGCAATTCCCATGATATAGCGTGATCCGAGAGATAATCTAAGTGACAATTACTTTTACAATACCAATATTTCTGAATATTTAAGCAAAATTAAACAATACATTAAATATCCAAATACTACATTTGTAACAAAACCAGTATCTCATGGACATGGCCTTCATTGCCACATCCACCAGAGATCTGGGAAACAGAAGAGTTATCCTGCAAAGAAGACAATGAAGCACCTTCAACCTCTTCATTCAGTAATTCTATTTTTGTGACACCTCGACATAATCTGCCTCATATGATCTGACTCATGACTTGTCAAAGCAATACGGAAAACTTCTTGACTTTCGTTTGCAGCAATGACATTTATAAGCTCTAGTAACAAGAGTTTCGATTTACTGAAGTCTCCCTCAAAGTATTCCTTCTCACTACAGCTTGAAAGATACATGGAATTTTTGTACAAATGTTGATATTCTAATTGAAGAATGAAGTACTGAACATTATCTTCAATAATGGAGACTTTTTGTCAACTGATCAAAGCCAGTCTGAAAGCTGTACTTTTGCACAGTTGGAACACTAAATCATTTCCTGTTTTTCATGTTATAAACATGAAGGAAACTTTTTAAAATATGCAGATTATGCTTGAAGTGATAAAATATGATCACCACACGTACATACAGTCATGTGAAAAAGTTAGGACACCCTATGAAAGCCTATGTATTTTTGTAAAATTTTTGGATATATAGATATTTAATCTCAATTTTAACAATACTGAGAGATTATAGAAATATACCTATACAAAAAAAAACTGAAGAAAAGACTTTTAAGATCTTCCGTAAATGTAATTCTACAAAAATGCATATTCTAACTGAGGAAAACGTTAAGACACCCAACCCCTTAATAGCTAGTGTTACCCCTTTGGCTGAAATAACTGCAGTGAGACGCTTCTTGTAGCCATCTACCAGTCTCTGACATCGGTCTAAAGAAAGTTTGCCCCACTCCTCAATGCAGAATTCTGTCAGCTGTGAGATGTTTGAGGGGTTTCTTGCATGTACAGCCCGTTTCAAGTCACCCCACAACATCTCAATGGGATTAAGATCTGGGCTTTGACTCGGCCATTCCAGGACTCACCATTTCTTAGTTTTCAGCCAGTCCTTGGTGGATTTACTGGTATGTTTTGGGTCATTGTCGTGTTGCAGGGACAGGTTCCGCTTCAGCTTTAATTTTCTTACAGATGGACTCACATGTTCCTCAAGTACCTTCTGATACACAGTAGAATGCATGGTGGATTCTATGATCGTGAGCTGTCCAGGTCCTGCTGCAGCAAAGCAGCCCCAAACCATGACACTTCCACTTCCATGCTTCACAGTTGATATGAGGTTCTTTTCCTGGAATACTGTATTTGGTTTACGCCAAACATGTCCTCTGTTCTGGTATCCAAATAATTCAAACTTGGACTCATCTGTCCAAAGAACGTTATTCCAGAAGTCCTGGTCTTTGTCTACGTTCACTCTGGCAAACTTCAATTTCGACTTGATGTTCCTCTTAGAGAGCAAAGCTTTCCTCCTTGCGCACCTCCCATGTAAGTTAAACTTGTGCAGTCTCTTTCTGATTGTAGAGACATGCACTTTCACATCAACAGTAGCTAGAGCTTGCCGTAGGTTCCGTGATGACACGTTAGGGTGTTTGGAGACCTCTTTTAGCATCTTGCGGTCTGCTCTCGGGGTGGGCATGTTGGCAGTTGTTTTGAAAACCCTCCACTTGTTGATTATTTTCCGGACAGTGGAATAGCTGATTTCAAAATCTCTTGGGATCTTTTTAAATCCCTTACCAGACTTATAAACTGCTACAATTTTCTTTCTGAAGGCCTCAGACAGCTCTTTTGCTTTCACCATGCTGATCACTCTCACTTCAAGAGTCAGGAGTACACCAAACTAAATGTCTGAAGTTTAAATAGGGCAAGCCTAATTCACAATGCTGAGTAACGACATTCTAATTATGTGCACCTGGTGTATATACACCTGTGTGTGAGTTGAGCCATTTTAAGTGGGAATAAATGTGGGGGTGTCATAACTTTTTCCTCATAATATGCATTTTTGAAGAATTACATTTACAGAAGATCTTAAAAAGTCTTTTCTTCAGTTTTAATTGTTTAGTTATATTCCTATAATCTGTCAGTATTGTTAAAATTGAGATTAAATATCAATATATCCAAAAATATTACAAATATACACAGGCTTTCATAGTGTGTCCTAACTTTTTCACATGACTGTACGTGATGATCTAAAAGTTATAGCTCTCATAACTTTACTAGGCCTGTAAAGTCGGTATACCAAACACTGTTGTATTTTGTGTCATTAGTACAGCTGACATAAAAATTATATGAAAGAAAGAATAGCCAGTGTGAGAGAATAACATGCCAGGAAAACAGGTTATCGCGTATCTCTTTAGCGAATTCTCAAAATGTATTTCTGCATCTATTTTATATTAAAGTGGGACTCATGAAGAATTTTGTAAAACGAATGAACAAAGATGACAATAGTTGTAAATATCTGTCTGACAAGTTTTAAAAAAATTTTGCAACAAAAATGAAAGTAAGTGTTTCTTTTAGTTAGTTATCACCATTAGATTCCATCAAGGAACATAGGGCCGCAATCACTTGCGGATTCTTCAAAAGGTATTTAAGTGAGTAGGTTGTTAGCCCACTGCACCGAGCCGTCCCTAATTTAGTAGTCTAAGACTAGAGGGAAGGCAGCTAGTCATCACCACCCACCGCCAACTCTCGGGCTACTCTTTTACCAACGAATAGTGGGATTGACAGTAACATTATAACGCCCCCACGGCTGGGAGGGCGAGCATGTTTAGCGCGACGCGCGCGCGAACCCGCGACCCTCGGATTACGAGTCGTACGTGCCATGCCAGGCCTATCTCTTTTACGCCACAGATTTAGGAAGTGCTGATGGATGATAAGTATTTAACTGTACTCAGTTAGAAAGAATTTATTACGTGAAATTCATTCAAACTGGTTGCCAAAACTTTCATAGGAAATTACAGAACTGAAACCTAGGCTGTGATGATTGATAATACGCTCAAGAACTACAGGAAACTGAGATGTAGAATGTCACTCGCTCATTTATACTTCTTTCTGAATTATGTAAGTCCAATGAACGATGACCGTGATGTGCGCTTACAAGAAGGTATTTCTGAAATGGAATGGCTCTATTAAGTAAGATGGAATCCTACGATGATGGGAGATTACTGTTGGTTCATAGAGCGTGAAACTGAAAACATACAGAAATTGTACAAGTCAAGCATGAGTTTTGTAACAAAAGTTAATATCATGATGAAATTTTAGAACATAGCATCGACACACATTTTCAGCATATAATGTGATTATACTTATCGTATTTTAAACTGATATTGCTATTGTGTTATGTCTACGGATTTACAACGCTAAAATCAGGGGTTCGATTCCCCTCGGTGGGCTCAGCAGATAGCCCAACGTGGCTTTGCTATAAGAAAACACACACGCTATTGTGTATTGCTTTTAACATTCTTAAATGTTATTTTCAATAAATAAAGGGCCCGGTATGGCCAAGCGTGTTAAGGCGTTCGACTCGAAATCCGAGGCTCACGAGTTCGAATCTCGGTTGCACCAAACATGCTTGCCCTTTCAACCGTGGGGGCGTTATAATGTGACAGTCAATCCCACTATTCCTTGGTAAAAGAGTATCCCAAGAGTTGGCGGTGGGCGGTGATGACTAACTGCCTTTCCTCGGTCTTTCGTGGGTAAGAATAAATGTTTTTTGAGACTGTGTTGTTGTTTTTATTTGTAGTAGTATTTTGTTTAACTGGTTTTCATGTGTTTTTGTTGGATTTATTTTTAGTAGCTTAAATTTGTTTTTATCTGACAAGATGTTGTTCATTTTTTGAATTATTCATTTGTGCTCATTATAACTATAGCATTGCCCTTATCTGCTTTTAGAATTTTGATGTTGTCTTGTTTTAAGTTGATTATAGAATTAATATATTTTTGTGTGAGGTTGTTTTTACATAATAGCCCTGTTGTTTTCATTGATTCTTACTTTGATGGTTTTCAATTACTTTTCCATTCTGTTTATTTACTTGAGTATTTTGCGTGTATTGATTATTTCTTTTTGTCTAAGTTAAATTAGTAGCTACTTAATTAAGACAAAAACAGAAATTACTTGGAGCACTTTTCTTCTTGAGTTGGGGCATAACATAGTCCCGTGGTCAGAAATCCAGACTGTTGATGTAAAGTCCAGTGATTTGCACTATATTACCAAAAATAAATCGCTCTTTGATGTTTGGGATGCGTTATAAGAGTGACAGTGAATTTCCACTATTCGATTTGAAAATAGTAACACGATACTTGTTGTTTTTGACTATCTTTGTATCTATCTAGCATTGTGCGAAATTCACAAAACAAATAAAACGTTTTCTTATCTCCTCGTGATTTAGCGGCAAGTATGAACCTTCATAATGTAAAAAATCCGGTTTTGATACCTGTTGTAGATATAACACAGACAGTCCATTGTTTATCGTTGTGCCTTAAGACAGTAACAATTCGATAACAATAGAAGATTTATTTTGCCTTGGGAAAAATAATTAATTATCAAAATTAGTGGAAAATAATAGCTTACTTGAAAGGAATAAAATTAATATGAATAAATATTCTAACTAAATAAAATTAAAAAAAAATAATCTCAACTTGAGTTGAAAATAATTTTTTTTGTATTTTAAACGAAGAATTATAAAAATCAGTGGCTCAGTGGTAAGGCTGAAGAATCAAAACGCTGTAATACGTTTCAATATCCGTGGTGAGCACAGCATAGATAGCCCATTATATTGCTCTGCTTTTAATAACAAATAAACAAACCAAACCAAAAGCAAAAAGAAACAAATAATAATAGGTAGAAAAAATTAACAGACAATAAATAGAGAAATACTTTATTTTTGTGGTCCAGAGTTATCTTATATTGAGCCCTTCTGTAATGATGGTTGAAATATTTTCCATTTTGATGAGTTCTAAACAAAAATAAGTAAAATTCGGCGAATAAGACATAATGCTGCCGGTTGATGTGCGTGTAGGAAAATAGATTGGCTCCGAAGTTCGCCCCTATTACAGCCACAAAGTCCCTCTCTGGTGCAGCGGCAAGCCTACGGATTTACAACGCTAAAATCAGGGTTTCGATTCTCTTCGGTGGACTCAGCAGATAGCCCGATGCAGTATTTTTTTATTGTGACTTAAATATACATCAACCTATAACTAGAATGAGTAGAAAGCAAAATAACGAAACAAAAAATGTATTCGTCAAACTACAACTAGAATAAATGCAACATAAAATAAACAAAACTTCGGAGTGAACCATTCATCCAGTTGAGAACGATTTCTCTAATTCTTCATTTCAAAATTAGGGATATAGTAGCTTTGTGCAAAATTTAGACAAAAACAAACTCACTCGGTGAAAGTTGTATTGATGACTTAGCCCTTAGGGATTATTTTATGACAGCGTTCGAGCAAGGGATTTTTTATGTGCTGTGTTATTATAAGTTAACAGAAACTTTTCTTTTGGACGAAGCTATTTTACAGCAGTTACTTAGCAAATAAACAAAATATCATATCTTGATTCCTAGAATTCAAGTGTTATTAGTCAGCTTTGGATGACAGAAAATTGTGCAACGTATAGTGATATGAAAGCGAACGCTGCTTTGACTGCACAAAATATTGCACGACTTTGTCGCTGTTGCTTTTTAATAAGGCTTAGTATGTATGTAACGTACCATACCGGTTGTCGCATCGACTTTTAAATGGTGTCAAACGAATAATCTCGGTTCCGAAGTTTAAAACAGGTAAAATTTCTACGAAAACGCTTTCGCAACGATTTCAATAAAGCGAACCCGAAATTTGACATTAACATTCCATTAGAGTTCATAAATATTTATTAGTTGTTCTAATAATCGTTGGTAACATGGTGAAAGAAATTAAACTTGCGTTATAACAGCAATGATCATTCAGCTGAAGAACTGTAAAATAGTAAGTAGTCCGAGCATTAAATTTGCATTATAGTGGCGCTGTGAAAGGCTTATCTGGTATCCAGTTTAAATCGTTTTGTGGTTACCTAACAGAACTCAAGTCTATTTTGAATTACATTTTTTTTTCCAAAATGTATTATATATAGGTTTGAGGCCCTCCATGGCTAATGGTTAGGGCACTCAACTAGTAATTGAGAGTTGCCAGTTCGAATCCCCATCACACCAAACATGTTTGACCTTCCGGCTGTGGGGGCGTTATATATGTCATGATCAATCCCACTACTCTTTGATTAAATGGTAGTTGGCGATGGGTTGTGATGACCAGCTGCTTTCTCTCTAGCCTTACAATGGTAATTTAGGGATGGCTACCATAGATATCTCTCGTGTAGCTTTGCGCGAAATTCACAAACAAAATAAACAAACACATACGTTTTGTTAAACATAAATTTATCCCGACTGGGTATTATTGCATACCTACGTCGATATCAAATATACGACAATAGGTCCAAGAGGCGTGTGTAGTATGCTCGTGTGTTTACCCGAAACAGTAGTACTTCACCCATCATGTGTTGCCACACTGACAGACAGCAACTGTAGGTCCGCCGGTATACTAACAGTAAGTTTACTGTATTACAACGCAGAGTCCAAAGTTCAAGAGTTCACGATTAACTAAGCGCAATTAATCCGGCCGGTTGTGTAGTTTTGTGCTGAAACACCAACAAGCAACAATCATATACTAACATCATTGATGCAATCATCAAGTCTCTAAATCAGTCGTACCACAAAATATACATGTATACTTAAATATACTAGCATGTTTAAAATGTTGCAATGGTCTTTATGTGCATAGAATTATTTTATAATTTTATTATCACGTACTAGCTGGGGTATCCGTACACTGGAAGAAAGTTATGTAAATTCATGATTGATGAAAGGTTATCTTAGGTCATGAAAATTTGTTTTCTTTATGTGTAATTTAAAAAAAACACACTCAAAACGTCCATAAAAACAGCAAAAGAGAAAATGTGAAACTGTAACTTTGCATGTATCTCATCATGGACCCAACATACCTTCATGTGAAATTTGGGTGAAGATCCATCCACACCCTGCGAAGTATCTATATGGACATACAACAGACAGTATTATTACATTTATACGGCCCGGCATGATCAAGCGTGTTAAGGCGTGCGACTCGTAATCTGAGGGTCGCGGGTTCGCATCCGCGTCGCGCCAAACATGCTCGCCCTCCCAGCCGTGG
Organism: Tachypleus tridentatus; assembly: GCF_004210375.1. Taxonomy (NCBI): domain Eukaryota; kingdom Metazoa; phylum Arthropoda; class Merostomata; order Xiphosura; family Limulidae; genus Tachypleus; species Tachypleus tridentatus. The sequence goes on from NC_134837.1 coordinate 94,130,926, forward strand.
GGGCGTTATAATGTTACGGTCAATACCACTATTTGTTGGTAAAAGAGTAGCCCAAGAGTTGGCGGTAGGTGGTGATGACTAGCTGCCTTCCCTCTAGTCTTACACTACTAAATTAGGGACGGCTAGCACAGATAGCCCTCGAGTAGCTTTGTGCGAAATTCAAAACAAACAAACAAACAAATACATTTATATAGATGGCGCCAATGCATTAGATCCGCGTGTGACGTATTCATAATGTCATATCTGCAATCTGGGAATGGAGAAAAATAAAGTTCTCCGTGACAGGAAACGGAAAAATCGTTACCCCTATTGGAAATTTACATGTACACAGAATAAAAAATTCGCAAAGTTGGGGGTTTCCCATCGTAATAATGAAAGTGCTTTCCAGTATCATGTAAGCAAAAGTTCCATTATAATATGACACAAAGAAAAACCTGCAATTCCAAATCTGTTTTTTGTTTCAGTTCTTTAACTTTGAACAGTTCTATTATCTTTTGTTATTTCAGATTATTGAAATTATTTATGATATTTTTATATATTAATTAATAGTCTCGTCACCATTTTACTTGAAACATAACATTAACATGACATACTCTAAATTACTAAACTGACTTTAAAAATATTAAAAAAACACAAGGGTTAAAACAATCAATTATGGGTCCACCTCTTGAAACATACAGGTTATAATTTTTTTAATTGTTGTAAAACTGAAGTAATTCATAACGTCTATATTCCGTAAAGTTATGAAAACCATGCAGTTATGTTTGTTTGATTTTGTTTTTTGAATTTTGCACAAAGCTACTCGAGAATTATCTGCGCTAGCCGTTCCTAATTTAGTAGTGTAAGACTAGAGGGAAGGCAGGTAGTCATCACCAACCACCGCCAACTCTTGGGCTACTCTTTTACCAACGAATAGTGGGATTGACCGTACATTATAACGCCCCCACGGCTGAAAGGGCGAGCATGTTTGGCGCGACAGGGGATGCGAACCCGCGACCCTCAGATAACGAGTCGCACGCCTTAACACGCTTGGCCATGCCGGGCCCCATGCAGTTCTTCCTAGACATTAATCACAAGTTATTGTTGTAACAAATTCTATCGCTTGGTAGATTATTTTGGTAAAAACAAGGCCAAGTCCAGTTCACGTAACGATAACGTTAGTTTGTTTACTTCTTCCTTCACATTTGCTTCAATATACTTCCACTTGTTCATATTTATGGAAATAAAATTACAAATAACATTTTCATTTTAATTTTCAGCAGTAGTTCCCATAATATGATAAATACGCGTAAATTTCTAAACTTTAACTTTGATTGTTGACCATAAAACAAACACAAAATTCTCCGAAGGTCGCGGCTTCGAATCCCCGTCACACCCAACATGCTCACCCTTTCAGCCGTTGAAGCGTTATAATGTTTCCGTCAGTCTTACTATTCGTTGGTAAAAAAATAGCCCAAGAGTTGTCGGTAGGTGGTGATGACTAGCTGCTTTCCCTCTAGTCTTACTTACACTGCTAAATTAAACAAAAAAAACTTCTGTGCTGTATAAATAATTGTAGTTCAGTAAATAAGTACAATTAATAAACATCGTAGTGCTGGCATTAATTCTATTTAGTGCTTATTCAGTTTTAGATTAAGATATACGTAAATTTTAGTTTCAGGACAAAAACATAAGCAAAATGAATTTTGAGATTATCCGTTAGGGCAATGTGATTTTTATAACGTCGTTTCAAAGCCAAACAAGGTTGGCATTTGTCATTTACAAGAATTTAACGGGTAAAAGGAAGTTCTCAAATTATAGTCTTATAGTCTTGATTGAATGATCTTGATTTCTGTATATTCCAGAATAATAACCATTTGAATATATTTTCAGACTTATTTTATATTTCCTGGTTTATATTTATCAGTATTTATGAGGAAAGCCTTCCTCGTGTTTCTGTGCATGTGCTTTTTGCTTGGTGCAATGGTTGTTCCCGAAGTGGAAACAATCAGATCTCACCATTGTGGTACTGGACATGGTGGACATTATCGTAGAGGCAAACATCATGGTTACAGGTAAAATTTTACTTTTGAGCCATTAGACCTAGTGTAGAAATAATAGTCGATGTATTTAGGATAAGAATATTTATTGAATGTGAACAACATACAGCCAATAATTTCGTCGTTCTCATTATCCGCTAAGGAAGCGGATATCATTTAGTACTCTGATTTAAGAAACCTGATGATTAATAAAATAAAATTCATTAGAAATTATAAAGAATAAGGCTCTTTTTGAAATAACGTTTTCAATAATATATTTAATAACGGAAAGGAGTTATTGTTATAAAGGTAAAATATCAACTTAACGTAATGTATATACGTAAATACGAACTGTGGGAGAACCAAATTAATAATAAAGGTACTACTCAATCATTGTACTTCAAGAAATCTTATATTTTTTAAATAATTAAATAATTATCACCTATTAATGAATGTATTGTTTGATAAGCGTAATGCTTCTATGAAATCTACTTGAAACTGTTCCATTTAGGGTTGAATTTATAACGGAAACGTGTAGCACATTAAGTAATATCAAAGCAGTATAAAAATATGAAGTATTAGAGATAACGCCACAAATAAAATCTTCTGAGCTCTTATTTTTAATTTTCAGAAGAGGTAGCCACCATCGTAAGCACCACCACCACTTACCTAACTTCAGAACTGCTGGAAAAGTAATGAATGGCGAGGACTTGGGCATTGTGAAGTTTTGTTGATACCCTACTCGACTAGTTCCTTATAGTTTTTGGGGCTTTCAATATGAACATTCATTTAACTTTGAATTGTACACTTTCGAAAACCTTCACTTTAATTACATCTAATTTTAACTCTGCCTTTTTGTATTTCCTGGTTATGCTGATTTAATAAACGTAATATATCATCAAGCTACGTCTGCAGCACTTTGCCGAAATATTGATAAAACAGTTTTGGACTATAACACCGTTATAAACCAGGTTCTCAAATGTAGCGATTAATGTCTCCGTAATTAATAATGTAATTTCGTTATTTTACTAAAACAGGTAGTATTTTTCATGAAGATTATCTTATTTATTACTGTTATTAATTGGTTTACTCATTGGTACGTTTTGTTGAGATAATCCCTCATAAACTCTCGAACGATAAATCCAAAATTACTTTTTCTAGATTTGTTGAAATGATAAAGATGTAATCCAGATGTTAAAAGTTCTGCAGTAGCTTTCTTCAACTATTTGTTGAACTTGTTTGTTGTTAAATACCACACTACACAATGGACTATCTGTACCGTGCCCATCACTAATACTAAAACCCAGTTTTTAGTGGTGTGATATCTCAAATTTAACACTAAACCACTGTGGGGAGTGTGTGTTTTCTTATAGCAAAGCCACATCGGGCTCTTTGCTGAGTCCATCGAGAAGAATCGAATTCCTTGATTTTAGCATTGTAAATCCGTAGACATACCGCTGTACCAGCGGGGGACGCCAATGCGGAAACATGAGTCGTTGAAAAAAAGGTCGAGTGTTGAAAGAAGAGACATGCGCATTTATCTTTCTCGTTGGTATACCTGTAAAAGCGTCGCGGGTTTAAATTAAACATTCAAAATTAATTCCTTAATAAATACGATCTATCTTAAAACGTTTTCTAGTCTATAGTTACAGGAAAAATTGAACCAGTTAGCAGTTATTTACATTTTATAGCCATATTTATTTTAGAAATCAACTAATCTTCACTGTAGACATAATATGCATTTATAATTCACTTCCCCCTCGATACAATGCGACTCATTTCAGCACGATATGTTCGAAGATCTCTCCCCTCTTCTATTTTCGTTAAGGTCTGTCTTCATAGAGTGAGAAAGAAGAAACACAAAGATCTTGTTTCGTGTTTATTTTATTTTCAATATTATTGTCGGTTGTGTAATTTTTATTAATTTCGTAAATTAATTATATGAACTGCTGGCAAAGAACTGATTAGTTCTTGCGCAATAAGCAGCCACTTTTCATTTCTACAACAAGATTCTTTGTTTTGGAATTTCGCGCAAAGCTACACGAGAGCTATCTGCGAAAGCCGTCCCTAATTTAGCAGTGTGAAAGACTAGAGGGAATGCAGCTAGTCATCACCACTGACCACCAACTCTTGGACTACTATTTTACCAACGAATAGTAGGATTGACCGTCACATTTTAAAGTACCAACAGCTGAAAGGGCGAGCATATTTGGTGTGACGAGGATTCGAACCCGTGACCCTCGGGTTACGAGTCGAACGTCTTAACCCACCTGGCCATGTCGGGCCATTACAACAAGATACACCGCAGTGCATCTTATGAATTTTGATTCAAGTTTCCGTTGAATGTTTGAAGTTTCTTTCACTGCTAAATTAGGGACGAAACTGGCGTAAATATTCCGCGTCTAGTTTTGCGCGAAATTTAAAACAATTTCAATTTCACGTAACATTTAAAAGTAGAAAAGCAATTCTCATGAAGCTTGAATTTCATGAAACCACCGAATAATGTAGATCGGAATGCATAAGTAAAATAAATACATTGAATTATAGATTTAGCAGCATTAATTGAAATTTATTCACTTCGTCATAGTAGTTTAATACACAAATCAAAGTCATCGATCAGAAATTAAATAGATATTACACAATTATTCAAAACATGTTATGGATACAACGTTAGCATGAAACTCTGGTGAAGCAGTTTTTTGTGCAGATTTAGTCTTATAACTCAGTTATCACTACATGGTTCGATTCCTCTCGGTGAACTCAATAGATAGCCCGATGTGGCTTTGCTATAAGAAAGCACACCCAGCCTGACGAACTTATAGATAACCTCTTATCAAATATTTAAACATTATGAAATAATATTAAAAACACTAAACACAATCGCAAACGAAAAGATAATTATAGGAAAAAATTAGCAGTTTGGTGAGTAATATCTTATAATCGTTAAGGCATAGGAAAGTGTTTGATACTGATCTGGAACTGACAAATTGAAAACGGATGCGTATGTCAAGCAATGCTCAGTCATACAAAGAGGAGGAAAGATGTGTCCATGATGAGCCAGATGATGAAACACTGGAGTAAGAGATGAAAGACAGCTCCAGAAGTCGACTGAGCCCAGTCAGTGGTATTTCAATCAATATGAGCGAAAGTACCTGATCATCAAAGGTTAAGACAGCTGGAGCTGACATATGTAATGCCTGGCGAATAAACAGTTTGCACAAGTGAAGACGATATTTACGAGTCAATAATTTAATTGGAAGAACATTTTAACTATTGGCTCAAATTTTAAAATGCAATATATGCATTACATTGTAATTACCACTTAATCACAAAGAGTTAGGACAGTCACATTCAGTTAGTGGATCTTTACTTTTCAAGTTATCATCTGATATTTACAGAACAGTATTTGCACTAAAGTGGTTGTTTTTCCGCTTGATTAACACACAGCTAGCATGGTTTGTTATCATACGATTAATAGGGTTGAATCGATTTTGCTACCATTACTTTTTGGGTTGTTCTATATAAGATACATGCCAGACATCTGGTTAATAAAATAACTTTATAATGCTTCTGTGGCTCAAAAATCAATGACTGAAAGGGCATAGCAAGTCCTTTCTTTCTATCACATTGCGTAAATTTTCTTATGTGGGATTGACACTAGTCATATTATAACGCCCCCACAGCTGAAAGAGCTTGCATGTTTGGTGCAACGGAGATTCAAACCCGCGACTCTCAGATTGCTTGTCGAGCACCTTAACTACCTGGCCATGCCAGGCCATAAGCAATAATAACGTGGAGTAGGAATAAATACCCTCTCTATGGCGTTCTTGTCCAAAGGATCCAAAACAACGTCTTCAAGATTCTATCCTTACCATTAGTTGAGAAATCATAATGGGTAAGAAGGAAGTTTTTCTTTATTTTCGTAACTAAATGAAATAAATTGTTAAAACTAGAAGGCAAATTTAAGTTTCGTTTAACATCGCGAATTTCATGTAATTGAATTGTCATGAAAAACACTTCTATTCAAAACAATTAATAAGAAAAGAACAAAGTTATTTCGAGTTCAAGTGTTTACGAAAAGTCACTGCACCAGGAAGTTGTGTCGCCCTCTCATTGGTAAAAAGTTATCATATGATGACATATTCATGCAAAAACTTTAAAGAATTCTTCTACGTCACCTTTTGTTGGGAAACCAAGAAATATCACACGGGCAATAACCCTTGATTTTATTAATGTTTTATATAATTAATTTCACTTTCCTTGAAAAGCAAAAGAAACATTTCTTTCCTAGGATTTAAATCTGTGATGTAATGCTAATGGCGGTGGTAGGGCAATTTGTTTGTTTTTGAATTTCGCGTTACGCTATACGAAGACTATCTGCGCTAGCTGTCCCTAATTTAGCAGTGTAAAACTAGAGGGAAGGCAGCTAGTCATCACCACCCACCGCCAACTCTTGGGCTACTTTTTTACCAACGAATAGTGGGATTGACCATCACATTGGGGGAATTATAATTATATAAGTTATGTGAAGGTTGGCTTTTATATGGGGTAATTATCTCTGGATCATTATATATAATTAGTTACAATGCACTTGAAAAGCTAAAATTTAAATATATGTGTTTAATGCGTATAGGTTTATTAGGGGATATTTACAATGTCATTTTATAGATCAATGATTTCTCATATAACTCTGAAAGTTAAATTACTTATATGGAGCATTAGCAAAATCTACTCGTAGTAAGAACAATTATCTCTAATTTTTAAGCTAATGTATAAGCCACTTATTTTTTTGAAGTTGTGATGATACTGATATCTATCCTTGTATAGCTAATAAACAGCTTAAACATTTGTTTTCTTATACTAGAAATGCAAATATTTCATTTAATTTTTAAAGCCAGTGCATAGTGTTTGGTATACCACTTGTTACAAATTCATTGACTTTGTGGTATTCAGGTACATTGTCTTCTGACACTACAGTATCAAGTAGGTGAAATACAGCAAATTCCAAAAATGTTATGAAAAAAAAAAAATTGCCAGCAAATGAGAAAGAAAAAAATACATATGTGCAAATACAAACTCAAATATTTATCTGTAAAACACACACTATGCTTGGTATTTACATATTTCAGGTTCTTTCCAGTTGTTGTCCTAAAGAGATGTCATTATTGATGCTTATAAAAAACGATTACTTATGTTTGAATGCTACAAAGACATAAGCAAAAAAATTAACATACCACAGTTATGTACTACCAGTTTCTTCCATCTGACATGAAATCCATGATACAGCACTAGCTAGTGTCATCAGACTAAACCTGCTCATCAATCTCCGATTCCTGAAGTAATCAGTTTTCAAGAAATTATATAGACTAGTCCAGCCAGAATCAAGTTTCTTACATATTGCATGAGTATACCATATACAAATTTATTCACCAGCTTGAAACCTTTGTTCGATTGTTTTGTTGCAGCCTCTCTAAATGTATGGCCACTTTATCTATTTGCTGATGCACATATTAGTGCTCATTAGTTATCACAGGATACAACTGATCCATGTAGGTATGTGGATACACTTTATTTACTCCTATCACACTTCCTAACTAGCCAATTATGATATCCAACCAAATGCAGAAATACTACAACCTATGTAGTTTGCTATCACTGATGTGGCAATATTTTTGACTGGTACTTCAAATAAAGTATGTTTAAAGGATTAGATAAGATGTCTTCACATTTCTGTGGCCACATAAAGTACACAGTGAATTTTTTGTTTAGCCTGAGACTGGGACCAGCCACTGATTGTCTTTACCTTTCCAAGTCCACTGGATAATCCATTCATATTCACAAAACTTGACTTTAATGCATATAAATCCACACTTTCCAAGTTTAAATTTCAGTTTTATAAACTAATTCAGGCATGAATGAAAGATCTATCCTCATGTAAATTAGGAACTTGAATGAATCTTTAACTGATAAAAGATCAAGTAGTTATGTACTAGACTTGACTTTGAAATTAATGCATTCAGTTTTTAAATAATCTTTAATGGCTTAAGTGTGGAAATTTTTAACTCGTATGTTTATATAATTTATTAATGTTTAGATGTCATTAGCTTGCAGTCACAAGAAAAAAATTATAACTGGTTGGAAAAAAATTACACTTGTGATAATATTTTCAACTATAGTAATAATCTTACGTGGTGATTACAGAGAAAAAAAAATCAGGATGTGCTTTTGTTTTGAATGTATATTTTATGTTTTGTCATAAAGAATAAACTATTCTAAACAGATACCAATCATAAAATTAAAATGTTATTAAGACTTTTAATAAAGTTCTTCATACTCATGGAAGTTACACAATAACTAGGAAATCATGGCAGTAAAAACAAATCAAGTAATATGGCAGTGTTGTATACAATAACATTATAAGGTACTCTGAGAAAAATGCTATCAAAACAAAGTTTATATTACCTTAAATAAAATGTAGCTGTAGGACCTTGGAATGAACAGACTTTATATAATAAACAAATTTATTAATAATAGTAAGCATTATGTTAATACATGAACAAATTATTTTCATCTAGTCAACAGTAATATGATATTGGAAGAAATAAAGAATATGCCAAGTACAAAAAAGTTTTAAAAATAGTATCTCAGTATTTGCATGTGTGAAATTTATGGTTAAGGTCTGTAATAAAAATACTGAAAGTTTCTTCAATAATAAGACTACTATTGTATTCAGCTAACATGGTGTCTGTTTAGTATTAGTTGGGGAAAAAAAAGCAGGTATTCTGAAATTCAAATGAATATGATTCAAAATAAACAGATACTTTGATGTAAAGGCTCTAAAGATCATACTTTATACAGCACATACACAATGACTGTTGTCTTTGTATAAAATCTATGTTTTTGTTCTAAAACTAATACATAATAATGAAACACAGAAACCATTATACAAAATAGCATAAATGTTTTCTTTAAAATATCAACATATGTATGTTTAACACAAAAATTTTATGTACTACAAGTATTTGAAATGTTATTCATAATTACTTAAAAAAAACAACTTTACTCAAGTCCATAACAATAAGCACCATTGAATTTGATAAGAAGCACATAAAACATACAATCAAAATAAGCTCAAAATCTTAACATACATTCAATTATATTTCAAGAGTGTAAGAGCACTTTTATTTTCAACATTTAAAGACTTATGGTCTATAAGAAATCTGAAAAGAAATACAATTACACAATAACAATTGAAGTTTATCCAGAGTAAAGCCTGTTAAGTTCAGTACAAGAATGAAATTGAACCTTTGAGATATATGTAAAACAACAAAGTAAACAACTACTTTCTAGAATGAAACCATAGAATGTCTATTATAAATCAGCACTAACAACAAGAATCAATTTCACTCATTCTTTTTTCTCTTAGAAATATTTCCAAAGTTTTGTCCACAAGAAGTAAATTCTAAAAATTAAGGGTGGCTGTTATTTTCTTATAACTATTCTATAATGATCACAAGGAATCAGTAACACCAAGTTTAGCAAAGTATGTATGTCCAAGTCTCATAGTTGATGATAAAAAATCATAAACAAGCCTGTGATATGGCAGTATGATGAGCTACTTCAGCTAAGTATACTGATTTGCTACACTTAAAAAGGTTTATGATCTTTTTTTCCACGAGCTTTGTGCACACAGGTAAATTCATATTAACTAACTTTAAACTTCCTCAGAACTAAATGTTTGAGTACTATGGTAAAATGAGCTATGGTGTAGCTACCATTGGCTCACTTAACATTAGCCAAATGACATTTGTATGACTACCATAATAAATTTAATGTTATGTTGTCCTGTGTCAATTATTGCTTAATAAAATTAAAATTGATAACATGCGTTTTATATGCATATTATCAATAATTTATTAGAACTTGTTTTAACCAAGCCTTGAAGTCAACTGTAAATATAATTTGAGACCAGAACTACAACTGATTACTCAGTTTCACCCCTTTATCATTTATCTTTTGAGAGAGTAAATGTAAAACTTTGAAGTTATAACCATGCTATTCTTATTTTATAAGATTTAGGTAGACGTTATTTCATTACAATCTTTGTATTTTTTTTAATTAGGTGTAGGATTTGTTTAATAAAGAAAACTTTTTATTACAGAACAACATAAGTAACATATTAATATGTTCATTGAACAAAATCCAATAGTGAACAGTTTTTTTAATTATTGACTTGTTAAGAAATGATAAACTAGTATCAGGACCCCTAGAATACTGGAAAGACCTCATAAGTCCAATGGACTTCAAAACATTCAATATCAAATTCAATTCCTAAAAATATAGTACTTAAAACCCATTCTGGCCCATGCACATTTTAATTTTAAAAAATCTTTGACAAATGTTTCTCATAAAAATTGTTTGTAATTGTCAGAATCCTAACAACAAAAACAAAAAATCACCAGAAACTAAACTATTTATGAAAACTCTTGACTAATATGTGGTCTCTTTATACAAACTGCACACCTGCTAACTCGAGTTCTTAGATTTCCTGCTTTAAGAGTTTCACTCAGTGGTCTCTCAAATTGACTTTTTACATCAACAGTTGTCAACCAAAAGCTGAATTTATTAGCAAAATAATGGCAACTTCCCCGAGCTCCATTACATTCAATGAATGGAGTAGCCCGAAAATCTTCCAAACAACTTCCTGGACTAGAGAGTGATTGACCTCCTCCTTCTGCTCCGGCTGCTGTGTGCTGAAGAATAATCACGAAAAACTTTTATATTTACAAATAATTAACCACATAAATCTGTGTAAAAGTTAAGATTTACTTAAAACCCTGTGGATTTCATTTCAATCCATTTTACTTTTACTAAAACTACTCACATTCTAGGATCCTAAAATTTTAGGTTTCATTTCATAATTTTACATTTTTTTTTAGATTAGTGACAGTGAAACTAAGCTTAAAACTTTAACTCACAAGGTACATGAGACTTTCTAAACTACAGGGGTTGAAACATTGCAATTATTAAAACCTTAATTTATCTACTGCAAAAGTAACTGTTACTGTATTTATGAATTAATTATTCAGTTCAGTAGGCTCATCATTAAACAAAAAATCAGAAACATTTACATTGTCATTATTATTTTTTTTCCAAATTATCTTGAACAAAAACTAGTTGAAAATGAGTTACTTAAACATTAGTATTGTTGCAAATTACTTAATTGTCTACTCCTTTCCAATTAAACTTTTACTACGATTATCCATTAATTGCTGTAATATGATAATGGATACTTTAATGTTGAACTAATGGGTCTCTATAAAAATATGTTAAATGGCTTAATAGAAAAGTAAATGATGTATACTCTTGAGGCTTTGTAGGATTAGAAATATCTTAACAATGGATTATAGCAACAGAAATAGACTTAATGCTACTCATATTGAAAAGTAAATGTAGCCATACATTTTAAAACCTCAGCATAACTACATAACTGAAGCTATAACACTAAGCAGAGTTTACATAAATGTTTTGATATATTGATCGAGGTGAACAAGTGCTTTTAAGTAACAAACATAAAGTTAATTTGTACGGTTATTGTTATTTTAAGTTTCCAACAAAAATCAAGAACATTTTAAACACTATCAAAATGTATTTCAAACATTGTGCTAAAACCAAGCAAAGTCAGGCTTTAATGAAAACCATGATAATTAGGAATCAATCACTATAAAATATGATAAAATTAAAGCATTAAAATATTAAAGTGTTAAGCATTTTAAAACACCCAGTTTGGTATATTCATATTAAATATAGAATATGCTATTTGCAACAACTGTTGTAAAGTTCCACAAGAAACCTCTATCAATGTAATGTTTTTCAAAATTCAGTTTTAATACAAAGAGACAATGAACCCAAAACACTCAACTTGATATTACATTTAAAAGCAAATACATCTTTTGCTTTTATATAATCTTCATTTTTAATTGGAATTTGCAATGTTACTAATTGTACTATTAAACAAACTACACATACCATAGCAAAACTGTAGCCTATCCATAGGTTATACCAGCCTCGAGGACAATCTGGGACTTGAAGTGACTGACTATGGATAGCGATAACATTAGCTGGTGCTTCACAAACCACACAACGACTAATATACTGTCGAATAGCATTCTCTGAAACTGGCATCATAGGAATAGGAGCAGTTGTTGATAACCAGTAAGATTTGTCATTCCTACTTGCGTAATTGCAAACATTGTTGAAGTCACAGAAAAGGAATGGCATGGAACTGAAACGGGATAAACAGGAACCAGCATAACCTGAAAGATTTAATGTTGAATTAAAAATAATAAATATTTAAAAACAATTTTATAAAATTTGTTTTAAATATCCATTTTTATTTAAAGTTATATCCACTGATAGATCTACTGCTTAATATGGTTAATTGACTAACAAATGAATTACAGTGTTCACAACAATAACTAATGACATAGTTTTCTTACTTACCCAGATCCTGATTATGCGACTTTTCATTGCCTTCAATATACAATAGACTATATCCATCCCAAACTTTGGGCATACCCTGTGGACACTGAGGAACAATTGTAGATTGACTGTGTCTAACCAAAAGAAAACCCATCAGGTACTCTCCATATGCTTCCCCTGGTAGACCTGGGGGTCCTTGTGAACCTTTCTCACCTGGATAGCCTCGTACTCCTGGTAATCCTGGTAAACCAGGATTTCCTTTCATTCCTTCAGGTCCTGGAAAACCCCGAGGGCCTACAGGACCTGGTTGTCCAGGATTACCTTTCACTCCTATAAAACAAACCACAAGATACACATAATAGGCTGTTAACATTTTCTACCCATAGTGAATTTTCTTTAATTTTATTGATTACAGAAAGTTTAACTTCATATTTAGAATATAAATTTGAAAAGACCTAAGAAATTACATACCAGCTTGCTTAATATCATGTTTACAAAACATGTGTCTAGTATCATGACTTCAGAATTTTCAGCATTGCATAGGTTAAAAATATCAGATACCAGAAACAGATGGGTAATAAACTTGAGAAACTACATTTTATCAGGATGCAACCTAAAGTTTTTGATTTCATATTTGTTTTAAATTAAAAATTTTACACAAGATTGTAACTTATAAAAATGGTATATTAATAGAAAGTTAAAATACAAAGAAAAATTAAAATTATAACTGTAAAAATAAAATTCCACATCCTATTATTTTCTTATTCTCATGGTCTCCAGTAATAGTTGGAATGTTCACCTTGAATCTTAAAATTGAAAACCTTACAATTTATAACACACCTGGAATGCCTGGTCTTCCTGGTAATCCTCTTTCACCTTTCTGTCCAGGGGCACCTGGCAGGCCTCGCTCTCCCTTCGTTCCTTTAATAAGTTCAATTGCTTTTGCCATTCCCTTTGATCCTTTTGCACCTTTATCTCCTTTCAATCCTGTAATTAATCATTGATAGTTTATTGTCTCTTGAAACTACAAAATGATTTACCAATCAATATTTAGATGTACAAGTTAACTGTATAATTTTGTTTTTTTAGAAATTAAAAGAAATGTTTCAATATTTCTTTTTGCCACAACGCTATGTCTGATGATCCCATAACGACTATTTTATACGAGTGTAAAGTGCTCAAGAATAGATAGTTCTAACGAATTTCTTCAGTTTTTGAATCAATTTGTTTGGCTTGCAGTACACAAAAGCTTGAGAAGAATAAAATCTAAATTTCATAAGTGAGAGTGGTCAAATTCTACAAAAACAAGTTGAAAAACATAAAGGAGTGAACATGAGAGTGAGATTACAATTTTTTTTTTCTTTGTTTTTAAGTCAAGATGATGTATTCCTAAGCAACTTCTGAATGGTTTATAATCAAGCAATCAGCTCAGTTACTATGAGAAATGTCTTATGCTGTACAAGAACTTACCAAACAATTACCTGTCTATGCTATAAAGTTTTAATGTGCAAGGTTACTGCAAAACTTTACAAAAAGTGTTTGACTTATTTTTTACATTATAAACATTGAGCTCTTTTGTTGTTGATGTTGTTGCTTTGGGAAGGATGAACAGTCTTTACTTCTTCTGCTGTCCCTTCTATAGCAGCGAGCAGACTGTGGTGGTCTTTTCTGGGTGATTTGCACAACAGATGTTTTGGTCTTTCACTTCGATAAACTGGCTGTTACCAGGTTTGCAGAGGGTGTCTTAATCTGACCTGATGTAACTTTACTTAGTTTGACCTTTCTTGTAGGCAGTTCTCATCTTTCATCAGAGTATTAACATATGAATTAACATAAGATTAACATATGAATTAACATAAGATTAACATATGAATGTTGGGTTCACTTTCTACAGCCAGATTTAGCATTTCCAAATTACAAACTGCCAGTGACAGGAGCAAAGAGAAAGTATACACAGAGCAATGATAGGCTGAATAATTCTTTATCAGCCAATCAACCACTGTGTAAAAAATGAATATAAAAAGTACTTTATGGCAGTTGCAAATCTGGAAGAGACTGAGTTTCCCTTTAAGAGAACACACAAATATTTTGAAAGTTTCCTCCAAAATATTATACAAATTACAATAGCTACTGGAGATAAAAATATATCTTCAAGTTAGAGAAGGTTGTTACAGCTATACTTAAAACAAACACCTCAGAAACTACACAAGAATCTCAAAAATACTACAGTACATACCACATTGTTATGAACTACAAGATTCTTCCACATGATATGAGATTATATCATATGGTGCTCTTGTCATCAGAATAAACTTGATCATTCCATACTACACTACTGATGTATTAGCCACAATTTACATATAAATATATCTATTTGTGTGCTTACTATTTAATGCACTGTGATAAGCCAATGAACGTTGTCACTAGTTTATTTGAGCAATTTACATTCATTTGATTGTGGGTCATATATAGAGGAATGCAGTGTGATGACAGTTTTATTGTCAGTACTTTATTACTTTCTTTGAATGTGTAGAGATTGAATTGTGGGCAAGAACTTAATTATATGATACTTCTCTTTGGACTCAGAACTAATTAGATATGAGTGAAGTACATGTATTGTTTTCTTTCAGTAAATGTTAATTTAGAAAATGTTAGGTTCCATATGATAAAGTGTTCTTGTTTGTACAATAATATATGAGCTGCATTACGTATTACAGACAGAAAAAAGCGGAAGTCTGTGAAATGCAAAGTTTCTAATGCCTGAAATTGTTAAATACTTATATTAAGTTATTTCTCATAAGCACTAGAGAAATACTATAAATGTAATTGGATGACATGTACCAAGTGGGCCACGAGGACCAGGTTGTCCTGGAAGACCTCTTTCTCCATTCAACCCTGGTGGGCCAGGCTGTCCAGGAAATCCTCGTTCACCATTATCTCCTTTCTCTCCAGGTACACCTGGCAATCCATCCAAACCTAGTGAAACAATACAGCAATCTGAGCCAAACAGATACTTCAACAATTTCTGAAGCAAATACATTTTACTTATCAGTACTTCTAAATAGCTTTTAATCTTCTCAGTGATTTGTCTCCAAAGTAATTCAGGCACCATTTGTGTTTCAAAAAATATCTGTCAATTCTCAACATAATTTTAATTATTTGCACGTTATTTTGTTCTACAATCAGTACTTGCTAGATGGTACTGAACATGCAATTTATGCTGATTTCTATCAAAGTTATTCTGAATTATACATCAAACACTGGAGAAAAACATTTATTTTTCTTTACTGTAGTTTCACTGACACAATTTATATCATATATAAATCAGGATACGTAAAAACTATTAATTAAGTGTAATATTGTGCAAAAATATAACAACAGATAACAAAAGAACTTCTGTTTCATTTACGTATTTAGTTACAATAAAGTGAAATGAAAAACGTTAATTATTTTTAGCTCATTTCCACGAAAAGACTGGCACAAAAATAATTAATACTGTTTCATATTAAAAACTACATTTAAAAATAGCCAGGTTACTAGTACATCAATGTTAAAAGACATATTGTACAACAGGTTTAAAAATTATTATTATTATACATTAAGGATAATGAAACGAGTTTCATCTATCCATGACAGCCTTGAGACAATGTTTCAAACTTCTGAAACAAATCTTCATCAAGTAAGTTTTAATGTAAAAAGGTCATGGATATGTTTAATGGTGGAACAAATAACTAGCTGTAGGTGAGAAAAAGCCAAATGTTAAATCAAAGCATGTGTGCAATTACTGCATGCTAAAGACTTAAACTGTTAAAAATGACTGGAGAAGAGGGTATTATGTTGGAGGATTTTTTGTTTATTGACTGTATTAGCGGAATAATGACATCAGATTACTAATTTTCATATATTGGTCTCTGTTAAGTCTTCAATGGGTCATGTGAACACTGAAGTTTCTTTTATTTGTTTTTTTTATTATTTTCCAATCTGGGAATAAAAATAAAACTCAATTCAAACACATGGCCTGACACTAACAACATTTTCAGCTACTGTGAAGATATTGGTCTTTTTTAAATTTAGTTTGGTTCTTACATTCATTGATTCAGGCCTGCAGATATCTACCGGTCTCTTCATCAGTGATCAAATTATCATATTTTGGTATATTTATGTATTAATTTTATTTTTCATCGTGAAACCTTTGGAATTTCTGATGTTGACAAGTTTCTTTATAAGGTTGAAACTGGATTTTAAAAAAGTGAAGAAATTCTATTAGAAAAGAATGCCTCTACATTTGTGGCTGAGCACAGGAATGTACAGAAGGACAACTGTGTCAGTGGTTTTTGTGATATTTGACATCTTGCATGGAAGTTTCAGCTTTTAGATAATTATTAAATTTATCTGAATATTCATTGATTGAGAAGATAGCAGACAAGTGGATAAGTTCATATTGGAGATAGTTGAACTTTCAAAGGCTTTCAGTTTGGTTTTGTAAGGTGTGAATGAAATATTGGGAATGAGAAGACTTGAAATAAGAAAAAAATGTGATAACTTATATCTAGGACATCTAAGAATGAGAATTATTTACTGATTCTAGTTTCCATTGTGAAAATAATACTTAAATGTTGCAAATTCTATAGAAAGAGGAGGTTCTTGAGCAAGTTTGATTTAGTTCTTATAAACAAATGTGTAAATTAATATAAATAATCCACATTCAGAGCATGCAAGTGCAGATGCATATGTCATTCAACTTGTCCATGATAAATATCACCTAAATCTGAGAAAATGACAGATCCCACTGCTATGTCTTCTCTTTGTTCTGAAAAATTATAATCAAAACTGAACTAAAACTGATTTGGTACAGAGGATGAAAATAATGAGAATGATGACATGTGATACACACATTACTTTTCACTAATTACTATATGTAGGATTATGGATTTCAATACAGTATTTCCTAGCTTTCTAAATGGATGTTGGATATTAATGATACCTTACGTATAAATATTAATAGAGTAAAGAGAAAACATTGAAAAGCTGTATTGCAATGGCTTGCATAAAAGCATTACCAAATTCACTGTCTTTTGCACATTATTACAACACAAACTGAAAATGGTATAATACATCTGGAAAATAATTTTAACCTGGTCTTCCTGAAACTCCAGGTAAGCCAGGGGGTCCTGGAAAGCCTTCAATTCCTTTAGCTCCTTTCTGTCCTGGTAATCCAGGAAAACCTGTGCTTCCTTTAGGGCCTGGAAATCCTGTTCCTGGCAGTCCTGGTGTTCCTGATGGGCCAGGGTCTCCCTTTGGACCTGGAGGACCCACATATCCAGGTTCTCCAGTTTCTCCCCGCTGTCCTGGTAGGCCAGGTCGACCTGGCTCTCCTGCAAAACAAATATATATATAAATGTACATAAAGTTCACAAATTATAAGTGACATCTTTATTAAAAAACTCTTAAGGGTGTTCTATTTTGTGCCTTTTTGAAGAATTAATAAATTAATACATTTTTATGTTAATTTTACACTTTAAATACTCCAGTATTTTAAAAATCTGTATTTAGTTAAAAAATGTATCAGTGAACCAATAAAAATCTTGATTATCATTTACAAAATTAGTTTGAAAACTATCTTTACTTCTCTGAAATTGGAAAAAAAAGATATGTGTAATATAATTGATAATTATTTGAATATTTCTTAGTTTCCCATTGAAATAATGTTTAGTGTAACAATACAACACTATGGTAAAATATTAGTAAAGTAATAAAGCATAAAAAAATAACACTAGATAAATCAAATATTCATATAATTACATTCTGCAAGTGAATGAAAGTATTCACCATCACATGACTTAATATCTAACTTAAGTCAGTTATATGGACACTGTTGAGTACCATTTCTCAGGTCTTCTCAGAGCATGAGGATTGTCTGAATACACATAGCCTTACAAAACAATGCAGTAACAAGAAATTTCAGGGACTGAAATCCAAAGAAGGAGCAAAACCCTCCTTCGTAGCACCATAGAAATCTGTATTAAACTCTGTGGAATTTAAGCATGTCAGTAAGCATATCTAGAACAATTACTGTCACTTTGAGTCTGGTCACCGTTTTGATGGAATCATGTTCATGAGAGATTTAAATCCATAAATGTTTTAAAAGGTATTCTTCATTAACCTTTTCAAAATATTTCTAAAAGTTCACAGTATTTTCAAAGAAAACTGGTTCAGCAGTTTTAATTTACAAGAAAGTGTACCATACAATTACATGCCACAAGTGTTAAGAGCATTCCAAGAGGGCACATGGTTATTTGTTTGGCCAAAAACTTGTTCTGGTGATTGACTTAACCATTCATATGAAAATAAGATTGAGAAGGAAACTATGTTTTCTACTAATATAATGGTTTTCTTCAATTTCAGCAGAATATATCTGCACAAACTGTAGCTGAATGATTTCATTGTTTTCACTCAACTTGTGATTTGCACCTGGAGTTTGTATGAACAGATTATGATGTTAAAGTAGTAGTCTTCCATACTGTGCCAGAAGAAATGCTGAGTTCCTGTGATGCACATCACACAATTCTGTGGTCTCCAGTCTACTAATATTTCCTGAGAACAATTTGTTTTTGTGTATGAGCAGTTAAAGGACCACATGAGTGACTCTTTTTGCTGACCTTTAACATTATGTTCAATAATATTAATGATTAATATGTAAACTCATTCCCTAGAAGATACATCTCTGGCCATAAAGTGCCATCAGCTGTATCTCTATGCATTAAGATGTGACATGTTTAGCTCAATGAATATTTTTCTGTTCCATTGTGAACATCATTATATTATCTGCCTGTAACAAAAATAAACATACAAAATCTCTCTAAAATGATCAAATTTGAAGAGAAGAATATTCCATCATGAATGTTTCAAATGTGTTAATGATTGTTTATAATGTAGATTGGATGATCAATGTTTGTACCAAATGGTGTCAGTAAACACTGTTCACTGTGTATCAACACTCTTAACTAATTTAAACGTTATATGATAAACATTTCTAATAGTCTAAAAAAGTGTCTAGCTTATTCATACGTTCATTTTATTAAAATGAAAACAAAGACTTTAAAATTGCATAGAACCATAAAAACCAAAAAAGAGCAATAAATATTCCATTTTTTAAGCATAATTCTATTCTGAAACTTGTTTTCTTTAATTATTATGTTTTCATTGGTACATCAAAATCTTGTACACTTCAACGTTTATGGAAAGATATGTTAGACAGAAGGCAGCTAGCTAACAACACCATCCAGATATTCTGAATTGTGTGGTTTCACCATTACCCTTACAAGGTACCCAAGGCCATGAAATGTGAAGTAATGTTTTTTTCTTTTGGTGGATTAGGATGCAAAGAACAGATCCTTGGATCCATAGTCCTGACAATAAATACTGTCCATGCTCAGCTACTGTAATCAGATACATATATAAAGTGTTACTTTTTAAAAAGAAACTGCAATTAGTATTTTGTACACAAACATTCAAGTCAAATATGTTATTATAAAGATTAAGAAACCCACCTTTTTTTCCATCAGTTCCAGGAAGTCCATCTAGACCTGGTTTACCTGGAATTCCTGGCTCACCTCGATAGGAATGGCCTGGCTCACCTGGTGGTCCTCTGGGACCTATAGGTCCTGGTTCCCCTGTATACACATATTATATGGTTATAAAGTTACAGATCAATTCATCTTAAGATGGAGAATTATGTATTAAATTTTGAAAGAAGAAAGCATATTTACATTTCTAGGCTGTAAATTAGTCCAACTGTAATTGGCAATAACATGCACATGGAGTTTATTCCTATCATCCATAAAATTTTATAAAAAAAAGCTTACCTGGTAATCCTGCAGGTCCGTCTTTCCCAGTACGTCCATCTAATCCTCTTGGGCCAATATCTCCTTTTTCACCTTTGAAATAACAACAAAATGTTATTATAAAATAAATTGTATTTTTCAATTTTATTCACTTAAACTCAAAGTGAGATATATAAATAAATCATGATCCAATACTATAAACTGCATCAACTGTATATACAAGATAAAATATGTAATATATTACAATGATGGTACTTTTTATACAAATGAAAACTGGTTTCTAGTGTGATATTAAAAACTAAAGGAATGGAGAACTTCCATCTGGAAATGAGGAAACAGAGTTTGAGTTCACCAGATAAGGCTTCTAGTTATATTTCCCTGTCAACCATTTTGTACCACAAACAACTGGAGAATTAAACAGGCATTCTTGCTGTTCACATTTGTCTAGACTTCTATGTGACCAGACTGTCAAAAGAGCAACTAAAAAACAGTCGTTTTCATCCACTAAATGGATTACAAGCATGCAGGAATTTAGAATATGATAGTTTTCTTACTGCAAAAGGCCTGCTGCAAAACTATGTTCTAGGTTTACTCTTAAATGCACAGTTGTAATGCAAAGCATAATAGATTGCCATATCATGGTGAGACTTTAAATATTTTTAATATAATGTAATTATTCCTCTGTAATATAATACTGCATAATGAAAATAAATCAAGTTTAAATAACCCAGGCTACAAAGTGGGAAATATATAACCCAGCCTTTGGAGGTGATTTTATGAGCAAACAGAAACTAAAACTTAAACGAACAGTACAATACAAGCATTTAAAATTATTTTGACAAGATAAAAACATTAATAAGATCACATTTACATTGCAAATAAACAGCAAATTTCAGTGTACATTTTAAATGCTTTAGGTAGCACTTGTTTTATCTTGTAAAGCTTTAAAGTTAAAATTTCATGAACAATATTACAAAATATAAATTTTAAACAAAAAATGGGACTAATTTAAAGTTTAATACATTATTATACTAACTTAAAATGATGGATACGTGAGCTTTTGGTATGGATTAGTTAATATTTAATTCGAGATTTCTGAACTTCTTTTACCTGTTACAACAATATAAATTTCTTGTTCAAAAATAGATATGGCTGTCAGTCATGCTTCTACTTAGTAATCAAAATAAATACAAACTTTTAAAGATATCTATACAGCTTAAAAATATAATCTTATGACTAAAGAGAAAAAAAGAGAGTGCTTTATATTACCCTTATACATCTGTCATAAGAAATCTTAATAATTCCAACCATGGAAATGTAGGTTTATATATACAAATTTTCAAGCATGTATAATAAAAATTAGCTATTAAAGGCATTAATGGCTTTTTTTACTCATGCTTGTTTAAGAAATTTAAAAGTGAGAAAAATAACTAATGAATTTATTGGATTTTCAATAAGAGTATATCTCTTACAGTTTAAAACTAGTTATAAGAATGAATTCATACCAGGAAACCCAGGAGGTCCATTAATTCCTCTGTCTCCTTTTTTACCTTCTGGTCCAGGAGGACCCCTGTCACCTTTTCCTCCAAATGCTTGCCCTTACAAAGTAAAAATCAAACATGCAATCTAAGTTGTATTACTGAATTTGACACTGGGGTCTTGGACTGTTTACCATCAAAAATGATAATTGTTTGTTATATATGATGGCATAATTAACAATCAATGAATATATTTTTTTTTAGAAATTGCTAATTAAAATACATGTAAAAATAAATATAAACATAATACTTTTGTTACTATCTTTCTGGACAATAAATTTTTGCAGAACTTTCAAAAAATATGTTCAACTGGCAGTGGTTTCCTACTTTAGCTTTATCATCATGATTGAGATGTAATCTAAATTTTGTATAAACTATAATACACTGGAAAACTTAATGTGTACTTACTTCCAAGCATAAAATATTATATATATATATCTTTTTATAAAATATACCTACTTATATTCTTATTTAAACATCATACTTTAGATGAAAATCAGAAACATGAATTGTGAAAATATTCCCATGAATTAAGTGTTATAAAATCACACCTATAAACTACCCCAGAGAATCTCTCATTTACATTAACTGCATGTAAGATAGAAAAGAAGAATTTACAGATTTTATGAAAAAACTTTCCATACATTTTTATAAAGGACCATATACAGTTGCCACAAAAATCTGTTCCAATCCCATCTTTAACATGAAGAATGATAAGTCACAGAGAAAACTACGAACAGCTAGAGGTACATTAAATATAGAATATGAGTATATAGTGAAATGACTTTGAAACTATGTCAGAATGAAAAGGTTTAATATGGGAAGTATTAACAACCCAGTCAACTTTGGACAAATTTAGGTTTGGTAATGAAAGAAATCTAATATGGTTGACAGTTTCAAAAAACTTATAATTCTTCTCACCCGCTCACTCGTTGCTGTGGTAACACATTATTTTATTGCACAGCACCATATGACATAGCAGACAAAATGGATGTGATTCTACAAAGAAAAACCTGCTAGAAAGTACGGTATATAGTGAACATACCCACATGCTAAAAGAATGATGGTGAAATGCTTACCTGATAAAAACTGGCAGTATATCTACCTTATTATATACCCCATGTGCGACTATGTTACAGGATCACATTTACATTCTTGATCTGACATCCCTCCGTTAATCAGTCTCATTTTTCTAATAGTGTATGTCATTTTGTGTCCAAGAGTGCTACGTGTTTTAATATGTTGTGCTGCCTTAAAAATAGATGAGTTGTCTTATATGTCTTCAAAAAATATCTATCCTATGAGACCTCTGTTCTTAATGTAATTATATATTACCAAACCTCAGTCCTTTCTGATATAGTTTGTTTTGGGTGCAAACAGTGTCAAAAATTGATTAGATAATACAAAATTTTTTTATTGATATAATATCAGTTAATAAGACATTTATTAGTGTGTCCCAATTCCAAAGTGATGCATCATTAGTAATAATTTATTTCTATTTGCCACTTTTTGCATTTAATACGATAGTGATGCTGATTTCTATTGCAACTGTAAATGATCTTTTTCTAAATGTTACAATCAACAATTCCTTACCTGGAAACCCACGAGGCCCTTTTTCTCCTTTATTGCCTTTTAAGCCATACAATCCAGGAACACCATCTCTACCTGGTGGTCCCGTATCACCTTTTGGTCCAATTAAACCAGGTATACCAGGTGGTCCTCGAATTCCTTTTGGTCCAGGGAACCCTGGTAAACCAACATCACCAGGTTTTCCAGGGGGACCTGGAGGCCCATCAATTCCAGGTAGCCCTGGAAGTCCTCTTATCCCAGGCTTTCCCTGTTTAAAAACATTTTAAAAGCTTACAAAAGAGAAATAAAATATCTATTATACTGTTATACAAATCTACATAAGTGAGAAACAACTGACAAGTAACTGACTTAACCAAAATGGTACTTACACTATTTTTCAAACATAATTTTGTTTTCAGGAAAAAAAAACTTGCATGTCAGTAATACTTTTACAAACATTAGAAATTTCAATTATATTTTATTTGCATAATGAAATCAGATATTTTGTCAATGCTGCTTCGCTAAGATAATTTTTTCCCCCAAATCGAATACAGTTACAACAGCTTTTTTTCTCTTAATTAATTAGATCCACGTATATTTTCACAGATACTTTCTAGTAACACAATCAACTTTAAGTTAGACAATACGCAATGAGATTCTTGAATGACCTGAAAATAAGTGAAGTTTTTATGTGGTGTTTGGCAGCATGTATATACATACTGCAACTATGCAAAAAAATAAACGATATGAACATTAACTTAAAGTATTATTAGATTACAAAGATTCTTTGTTTAGAGAGTAAAATAATTTGTAATTGTCAACACAACAAATTATGATGGCAGCTCATTTTCAGTTTTCTTTAGAATCCAAATGTGGAAATTTTTTTTACAGTAACAAATAGCCTTTCATCAGAAAATTTACTAAGGTCACTGACACTTCAATACCTAATGCTCATAACATTACTCTGAATTGTGTACTAATGTATATACATCCAATTGATAGAAATGTAACAAATAAACAGATTGGCCGATACAAAAAATGTGAAACTTCTGTGCTTAAAAATGCAAAAAAGCTTCTGGTTACCTTAAAAAAATTGGCAAGTATACATTGTTTAAATTCATATCTAATTACTTTTACCTTTCACAAAATTATTAAAGGTATTACATCTGGATAAATATAAAATGATAGAAACCTTGTAACTCTAGCATTTTTAAAAGACAGACCTTTCAAAAGTGTTTAGGTTACAGGGTTTTTATCATTTCTGACATCATATCATACTATACTGGAATTCTTGCTTGCATGATACTGGAAAAGCTTTTTTATTACACAATCTGAAACCCCCAATTTTACAAAATTTTTATTATAGATTTGCAATGGGTTTACAGTTTTCCCATTTCATTTCCTGTTACGGAGAACTTTACTTTTCTCTATTCTCAGGTTACAGATATGAAGTCATAAATATGTCTCACACAGATCTGATGCACTGGTGCCATATATATAAATATAATAATACTGTCTGTTGCATGTCCATTTAAATACTTTGCAGGATGTGGATATACAAGTGTTTTTGCAGCTTTTTTTTTACCAAATTTGACATGAAGGTTGGATTCACAAGGAGATACATGCAAACTTACAGTTTCACACTTTCTGTTTTGTTGTTTTTATGTGTTTTTTTTAAATTATATATATATATAAGAACAACTTTATGTTCTAAGATAACCTTTCATTAATCATGAATTTAAATAACTTCCATCCAGAGTACCCCAGCTAGTCTATGTTAATGCAATAGCATGGTTTATATTGAATGCTACAAATGTTGACCAATAAGGGAAAAAAAACAAAAAAACTGGTGTGGTGATGATGCATATCCTTCAAAACTGTCGATACAAAATCTAAACTTTCTTTACCAAAAGACAAGTCAAATGCATCGTAGCTTTTATCTTCCATATATAAAAATTGAAAAGCATTTGTGTACAAGTAACAACCTGTTAAGGTTGTTACACTGAATACTAACAGGGCTTTCAACTTAAGTACCCTTGCTTTTTGCTAAAGAGCAGCAAAACAAAATTTTACTATAGCCATATTAGACAAGAAGAAGAATATGTTGTGAAATGCTACCCAGAGAGTTGAAAGTTGGTCTCATATTATTATAGCAATGACTGTTTTTAAATCTGACAATTTCAAGTTAGATAGTCATGATATCAATATATTAAGTAAACAAATTGATGTAAATATTGAAGTTTTAAGAAAAAATAAAATAAATAATAAAATAAAAATTGCAGATAACTTCAAATATGAAGAGAAAAAGTTTCTGTTCCACATTTTAGAAGCATGATTTTGATTCAATTAACCTAATATTAATAAAAACCTGATCAAAAGGAAGCTTTTTAGAGTAGAACTGAAAAATAATTTTTAATTTATTGAAGTCAATTATATATAACAAATTTTTTAAAAAAGTACATTTTTTTCCTAAATCCATACACAAAATTATAAAAATTTGGCTCCTGGCCTCATTATCAATATAATATTTTGGAAGATATTACCAGTTCAGGAAATATATGTTTATACCAAACCATCAATTTGAATGTGAGATATTTTTCATAAATGTAAAAATCAACAAAATGAATAGTAATAAACAGTAGCAATTAAAATTATTCCAAACATTATAACCAATAGCATGAATGAATCCAGCTTTACAACAACAACAAAAATGAGAGAGAGAGCAGGTAGTTACTTTAAAAACTTACAAAAATCAACTGTACTTAAAAAACAAACAAACTAATTACTTGTATAGAGAATTATGCTATAGGTTTCTCAAAACATTATATAAGCATGAGTTACTGTCTCAAATAATCACAAGCAACAAATAAAAACAAACTTCTCAACACCAACCAAGAAATTTTCATCAGTTTGACAGCAAAACCCAATTGTCTGACAAATTTTAGCGTTTTAGACAACTGTAAAAACCTACTTTTTATGAATGCATAATGTAACAAAATGAATGAATAATATAAAAAATTGCTAAAAATATTGTGAAATAGAACAATTAAATTTATCAAAGTAAAGCAAAGGTAAGATAGAGAATTTATTACAAGCAGCACATCTAAACAAGTTGTGAAATGTCAAAGCTACATACATGGTCAAGTTTAAATGGATCTTACACTGCATATACAATCAAATTAACTTGTATAAAATATATAGTACCTATTTTCATTTCATAACTTCCATTCTTGTTACTTCATATTAAAGCTGAATCATGCAAAAAATTATCAGGTATTAAAATATTTTTACTTCTATAATTTAATTACACCTTTGGACAAACAGTTCGTATTGGTTCTGAATGCTACCAATTAAATAACAATATTTCTGTTTGGAATTTGTGAATATTTCAAAATGGGTTAAGCTGTATGTTGCTTGTTACTGTGCCAAGATAAAACAAGTTATTTAGTCTATAGAAATACACGTTTAAATATGTCATTAAAAACATTTTAATCAGATGAGAGTTTCTTTTCACATTGCCAGTCACTGTGGGTGGCCATAAAAATAATTTTCTACTATACAAAAAGTCATGAATGTAATTACAATTATATTTAGGAATATTACTTGTTATTATTTAGTATTTCAAGTAAGACAAACACTGAAAAAACTCAAGTAACAGTGAAACAAACTTTAGTTATATAAAAAGTGTAGAAATACTTGTCTTAATCAAAATCATCTTTAATATGTAGAGTCAAACATACTATTGGTGTAAACTTGCTTTGTAGTCACTACAAGAAAAAAATCTTGATGTCTTTGATTACTAGAAACTTGTCAAAATAAAGAAAAACTCATAAAAATTATATATTTCTTACTTCATAACCTCTGTCACCTGGCATGCCTGGTAATCCTGGCTCACCCTTTTGACCGTCAAATCCTCGAATCCCAGGAGGCCCCCTAGGGCCTCTGTCTCCCTTTGATCCACGAGGTCCAGGCAGTCCTACTCCTTGTGGACCTTGATCACCTTTCTGACCAGGTAATCCATCAAGTCCTTTTGGCAAGATAAAAAGTAAATATTTATCTTGTTCTAATTATCAATATTTAAGTCAAACCCAAAATTCTGAAAAACAATAAGAAAAAAATTAAATTTTACTCAAGAAAAGGTATTGTCTATAATGGGTTTTAAGATATAAAGAATATAGTATTGTGCAAGCATCACTATTTAAAAAAATTATTAATAGAAAATGACAATGAAAAAATTAAAACTGATCAAACTGTTTTTCAATAATCAAAAGGAATAACTTGTCATAAGTGAAAAATTGCTTCACTTAAACATATGACTAAAGTACCAAGAAAAATATAATTTGAAAGTACAATGTTACCAGCTGTACAAATTTAGAAACAAGGGATCATGAAATCTTTGTCCATTTACCACCTTCTTGCCTTCACAGCATAAAGTTTTGTGGTTTTATTATTTATATAAATAATATTAAAAAATAAAAAATCTTGGATAGTATTATTTGTTGTGATGAATTATAAATATTTCTTTTTCTAGCATTAAAAACCCAGTTTTACATAAATAATAAACAGAACCATTAATGAAATTTGAGAAAAATATCTGTTTCAAATGCTTTTGTATGATTAGTAATTAGAACATAAACTTCAGGTTCTAAAAAAAAATTATCAACAAAACAAACCATAACTATAGATCAATATTAATTACATGTAGACAAACAGCAACAAATGGATTTCAAAGCACTTCCTTGTATTTAGGTTTTTATAATAAACTTAGAGATATTTTCCATATGTCTGATAATTGTTTCAGAGTATTATCCTATGTTTCCTATGCTAAACTATTTTGTTATCTTATTCGAGTCTTAACATCCTTTCCCATAGGTTTCTAGCAAAACGTTAACATTTTTTGTGTTTGCTCTATAAGACACTTTTCAAAATTTTACAGTTGTTTTAAAGCATTTTAACACAGAAATAGCAGTCTTAAAGTTAACATTTTTCCTTACCTGAAAACACATTTCTGATACATACTCACTTCTACACACAGTTTTATATTCAACACATATCTACCTTAGTGAGTTGGAATGCCACTAACTTTGAGGTAAATCCCAATTCGCATCACAAAATGTTTCATCAGTTGTGCTACTGCATAATGAAGTAATCATGTAACTCAAATTCTCCATCAATAGGAGAGCAACTCACCCCCATGCACAATAGTAACTGGTATGTACTCGCTCTAAAGAACATTATTCTTTGATGAGACAAAGAATACAAAGGTGAAGTGGATGGGATAGGTGAAAATATAAGTGAGTGGGTGAGTATCCATGAAATATACATTTTAAGGTGAGAAGAAGTCACACATCTCTATACAAAGTTTTACTGGTGCAAAGCTTTACCTATATGAGCTCCCTTCAGTAGATGTCCAAAGAAAAGCATGGAAAATAACACCTGATGATAGGGGCTCTCTAGGAATCTTTGGAAAGATCTTTTATTGGAGATAGTGCATTGGGTGACCATGAAATCCTATTATGAAAACAAAGCAAGCATGGGATAGGAAAGTTGGCAGAACATACCACTGGTGCTGGATTTTTCCATGACAGTCCATGAAATAGGTACTGTCTAGATTGGACAAAAAAATAAATGTATAAACTTTGATGAGAAATTCTTATGTGGTACTGTGAAACATCTCATATCTAGGTTGACACATATGGAACCACAGCAATCGGTACAAGCACATCACCTTATCCTAGTTCGATGCAAATTTGGGGAAGTATACACTGGGAAGTACAACTAGTTGCCCGACAAAAGGACATCAAAAGAATTCATCTCAAAGAGAGCAGGATGACAAAAAAATGTTGACCTAAGGTGTATGACAAGTAAAATACTAAATATGTCAGATATCAAGAAATGTGAAAAGTATGCAAGCATGAGAAAGTAAAGACTGAATTGGAGAGTGAGGAGAGAGATATAAAAGTGCACTAGAAGAGAGTGCAAAAAGCAACCATATAAGAGACCCTAAACAGTGATAATAGGAGGAAGAAACAAGCCAAGATAAAGAGATAGAACAAAATATGGAAATCCAACAGAGGTTAAGAGGAAATGGGAAGAGCAAGCTGAATAAAGGGGCAACAACTTATCAACAGAAAGTGAGGCCAACAGAATAACAAGAAATAGGTACCCAAAGAATCATACATGAAATATAATCACTGACAGGATGAGTGGTGAACTAAATTATCAGTAGAGGGAAAATCAGAAGAAAGAGGAAAACATGGAATCTAAAGTGGAGAGGTAAGAAGAAGAAATATCTAGACCAGGAAAGAGCAAAATCAAGAAAGGGGAAAAATAAAACCTAAGAAGGTACTTAGGAAAAAATTTTAATAGCGGTACAAGTCATCCAGAAAATGTAAATATCACAGTTAACAGCTGTGTAATGAAAAAGATATATATAAGAGGAAGGAAAAG
Organism: Tachypleus tridentatus; assembly: GCF_004210375.1. Lineage (NCBI taxonomy): Eukaryota > Metazoa > Arthropoda > Merostomata > Xiphosura > Limulidae > Tachypleus > Tachypleus tridentatus. Next base: position 94,160,827 of record NC_134837.1, read on the forward strand.
AAATAGAAAAGAGGAAAATAACCTCATCCAACAAGTCTCAACATAAGGGGTAAAAGTATGGAGAAATAAAGCAGAAGTGGAAAAGGCTCAACTGAGGAGATAAAGCTACAGAATCCATCAGAACATCAAGAAGTGCCAGAATTAAAAGGTAGAATAAGGGAAAAGAATACAAAACTATAAAAAGGAAAAAAAACATGCACACAAAAAGTAAAAATTGGGAAATATAAGTGAAAGAGAAGGTAAGAGATACAAAACTCCATGATAATGGCCCATTCAGGTATAAACATAAACAAAATATAAGTAAACAAAAAAACATTAAAGTTTCTATTAATTATTCTTACCTTGATTACTTATTTATAAATTTATAAGAAAAAATATATTACAAAAATAAATATATTTACACCTATACGTATACATATACATATATATTTTCCAATCAATTAATTAAAATATATTTTTCTATTAACATACCATCTCTCCCTGGAACTCCAGGTGATCCCATAATACCAGGTAATCCAGGTTCCCCCTTTTCACCCTTTCTTGCAACTAAACTTGGTTCACCTTTAGATCCAGGTGGTCCAGGATATCCAGGAATTCCTTTAGGTCCTATAAATCCCCTTGGTCCTTCAGGTCCAGGTAATCCATCAAAGCCCCTCTCACCTTTATCTCCTTTTGCTCCAGGTAATCCACTTCTTCCAGGTGGTCCTGGAACACCAGGTGAACCTGGCAACCCTGGCTCTCCTTTGGAACCTAGAGGAATGGTTCAAAAGCAAACCAAACATTAATTATTCTTCCATTAATCAAAATTTTTATCCATAAGTCCTCAGACAAAAAGTACGTAGGAACTGAAATATGTAACATATATTACAAGCACTCAATATTACTGCAAAACATAGGCATGACAGAAGGTGTAAAGTTGAAATGGACGTCGAAATGTCAAAGACAGAAGAAAAATAGTGTCCTTCTCAAATTCAATACTCCTCACCCCACATGGAGTTATATCTATAACTTAAATTAGTCAATTACTTATTGATTCATTGTATTTGAGGCCAAATAATTGCAACCTCAAATTATTAAATTATGTGATAAAAAAAGAAAATAAACACTATGAATAACTTTTTTTCTCATTGTATTATTTAGAGGTTTAGACATTTAAGGTGTATAATAGAAGGTTTAGAACTAAGAAAACTGGTCAAAGCTGATGTATCCCTGATAATTTTTAATTTATTTCTTCCATTTTTTAAAGGACTCTTAGGAGTAATTTGGAAGGCATGAGGTGAAAATATCTGTTGACAATATTGATTGAGGAAAAGAAGAAAAAGCAAATTTATCACTTTCATGTGAGTGGTTTTTGCAATAAGCTGCTGAAATTAGAAGATTTGTCGATAGTGAGAATATTAGACATCATTAGTATTGCAAGTCTTGCTAAAATTAAGATTTTCTTTTTTCTTGTTTTTAGAATACTTTAAAATAAATCATATCAATAAGAGAAGAATATGGATAATTTTATTTGTAAGAAGTTAGATTAAAATTACACAAGTACCTGGTTTAAGGTTCCTTAAAAGAAAAAGAAATAAAAGACTTGTTAGTATTTACTGTGGGACACGTAATCAAATTATTGAGACTCATAGGAATATGTACAAGGAAATTAGTTATATTATGAAAAAAGCAACAAATCTTATCATAGGAAATGTGATTAGGTTAGTTGTTGTAGTTTCTGTTTTTATAAGAAACTGAAAATGTCTTGTAAATAGAGATTTTTTTCATTAAACATGTGAAAAATTCTAAAAAGAAAGATAATATTTCTTTATTCTGATTACCAAGGCACAGTTAGAAGTATGATTGTGTAAGTGCCATTAGTAATCAAATCACTGTTTTTACCCAGTGTAGAGTTAACAGTAAATTCAAAACTCTTAGAAGAGATGGCTTTCAAAAACTGCAAGCTATATTGAGAAAAACAGACAGATCAATAAAATAATTTAACTTTTAATATAATAAAAATTTCTAGCTTTTAGAAATAAACAAAAAATAAGAAAGCAAATATAAAGACTAAAATGAATTATTAAAGTTATTTAGCACAAACTTGATATGAGGGGTTTTATAATTATCCTAAATGTGAAAATATATATTTATATATTTGTTTTATATATGCAATACAATATAAAGTACAATAACTAGGAGGTTTGTAAAAATGTTCCATTGTGCATGTTTATTGCTAAAGAACAAATTAAGAATAAATATTTTTACTAAATATGTTTTAATTTAAATGATTTAATATAATTTTTGTACGTCTTTAAATTGTTGACTTGTTTGTTTATCAGCATAAACAAAATATATAATAATTTTAATTAAAATTGAGAAAAATTAACCAGAAACCACATACAAGTGTGAACACATGTATATACATGCGTTTTACAGAAAAATTACTTTTATGCAAGTTTTACTTGTTTTACTTTTACATATTATATAAACAATCAAATGACATATGTAACATATAGTCTGTTTAAAACATGTAGCAAAGCACTGCTACATAGAACTTTTAAATGTCAGCATCTGTTATGTACAGTTAGTTGACATGAAACAATTATTGGCAGTAGAACTGCTGGTATGAGTGTCTTAAATATTCTGAGCCTTTTTAATCATACCTAAATCCAATGTAGCTACTGTATTTAATGTGTTGATGAAAAAAAAAGATGACCACCGAATCTGAGAACACAAAATATCAGTCTGTTCACTTCGTAGTTTAATTAAATTTGAAAATGTGTTGTTGTTTGTTGAACTTCACATAAAGCAACTTCAGGATATTTGCACTAGTTGTCTCTAATGTTGAAGTTACACACTAAATCAATTGCAGGTGGTCAACAACATCCAATGCCATCTCTTGAGCTATTCTTTATCAATTCATAGTGGAATTGATCGCTATATTACAATGCCCCAAAAGCTGAAAGAATGAATATATTCAATGAAAGGTTTCAATCCCACCAGCAGATTGCAAATCAGACATCCTAACCACTAGACCATATCAAATAAATGTGTTGTGAAATAAAGCCATCATTCAGAAACATATAGAGAATTCAGTTGTAGATTGGCACATTCATACTGCTCATCTTCATGTTGGTGGATTTTACAAACAATATAAATTAATGAAAAAGTTCCTCAGTAAAATTAATAATGCAAGATATCAACTATTAACAGTGCTTTGAGGATTAAACCAGGATACAGAAAAATGAAAAAAAACTTGAGCCTAATATTGATGATTTACTTTGGATGGATTGATTATAAACTGGATGATGCTATGAATATGACTCTTACCCAAACTACAAATAGTGATGGAGTAATACTCTTTAAGACCTGTTCCATCTCAATTGAATTTGGCTTATTGGTAGAAGTTAGTGAAGCTATGAAAGTTGTATTGTAAAAATCTCATACAATGTTGCACTGGTTTGAAACTCTGTGGGGAAGGACCAAACCTACTTCACTTCAGTTTCAGCTGTGAATGTTGTGTTATTAAAATCACAAACAATGTTGCACTGTTTATAATGTACTGTTGTAATTCTGTGGTGAAAAAAATTATATCTATTTTAGTTTATTAGTGTAACATTCACACAACATGCTGTACACAACAAGGTTTTAAAACAACTAGCATCTTGAATGTATTATATTTCCATTTGAACACACAGTATTATAAGAGAAATTGATAGAGCACGAACTTGCACTACATTTGAAGGTGATTTGTAGGAATTCTGGTGGTCTATACCATTAGAAGAGCACCAATCTTAAAATGGTGCATTAGAAACAGAATTCAGCTTTGAGAAAGACCTTTTCTTGTTATATTATTGATTGTTTCCTATTGTTAATATAAAGTTTTGCCACATATGTTTATTGTTATCATGTTAGTAAGAGTGATGAGATTTTACACAAGCACTTTGAATATATCAAATTTAAGAAATATCAGATGGCAAGTGTTTTAGCAAATAAAAACTTTTGTTGTGTTTTAGTGAAAGTAAACTAGAAAATTTATGTATTTATTTCACAATAAATTTTGGTCATTTAAGCTAAATGCACTTCCCACTGGGTCATAACAAACAACTGTTCTCTTTATAACATGATGTCCTGTAACCTCATGTCTTCGATCTTCAATAACTGTACACCAGTGTATGTTTTGTTTCACAAATGTGCAACTAATGAGGCTTCTGTAATAGTCTGCATAGATTTTAAGTTTTATATTAGTTTTCCTATAGAAGATTCTACAAAATGAATAAAAATACACAAATGGCATCATATTATTGAAATATGATAACAAGTGATTTTTCAAAGAAATAGTTTATGAAAAGGTTTACATTCAGATAAAAATTAATCAATGCACACTGTAAGTCAGTTATTACATATGCATATAAAAGTAACCTATACAAAAGCCTTATATGGTAAAAGTCCATGGATCCTAGTTTTGTGAATATATACTTTAATTTACTGAGCCTGTACAACTTAACAGTAGTGAATCTCTGAAAAAACAAAACAAAATAAAAACAAAGTGAAGTTATGTTCCCTCACAAAATAAGTTTATTAGAATAAAACATGCATACATTCTACTACTGTGAGGTTTTGGTTTTTATTCCATCTTCATATACGTTTCCCAAGTTAAGTAATTCATTCAACCTTAAATACAAATGGTATAATAATCAAACTTTAATAATAACATACCTAATACATGAAACATAACATGTACACCATTAACTAATCAATCTTTTATTCATAATTAATGGATGTATGTTATTTTCAAGTATTTCTAGTCATTTGTATATCCAACATGCTTTTGAAAACAACTAGGAAGCAAGTTCCCATCAATATAGTATGACGAGGTGGGTGCTGGTTGAAATCTTAAAATTTGATTCTTAAGTGATTAACAATATTTTGGTTGGATGAAAAAAAAATGTTGCTAAATTTTTTTTTAAATCATCCAGCTTTTATATGTTCTTTACAGGTTACATTTTTCCATAAATTTTGTGTTTTGACTTATCTTTTACAATTCAGAATTTCATATTATTGCATATTATACAATTTAGTACATAAACAGCTATAGTGATAATTTATACATAACAGCATTTCTTACATTGCTAATAGAGTTAAATTAATTTAATTATCTCTTTAAAGTAAGCATATCAATTTGAAATAAAATGTATTTAGTAGTAAGTAAATAAACCTTTTAATCCAGGAACTCCAACTCCATCTCTTCCAGGAACACCATGATCTCCCTTTTGCCCATCAAGTCCAGGAAGTCCAGGTAGACCAGGCAACCCTCTTTCTCCAGCTTCTCCAGGACGTCCAGGAGGCCCCTGTACACCAGGTAGTCCAACATCTCCTTTTGCTCCTGCACATAATTTTATGAAATTACAATAAAATACTGCTAAGTCAAGTGCCTTAAGAGTTTCTAAGCTATATGTTACATAAAAATAAAACATCAGACCTTAAAATTATGTCATCATGAAATCCAGCAGTGTGTGTACATATATATGACAATAGTTTTATTTATTGAAAATAATACAATGATGTTGCTAGGGGGTAGAGAAATAAATACGTATATTTAAATAACAATATTACCAGGAAAAGAGGCTTGATCTGTGAATACCTGATATACCTTAGAGAAGTTGACTTTACTAGTGAGGACCTGGAAACACCCCTACAAGGCAGATATGCAGAAAACAAGTCCTGAAGAATGTTTAGACAATAACTATAATTTAGAAAATCCAGTGAAAATCTCTAAGGTCTATTTAGGAACAAGAAGAGCACTGTTCCTCCCATCTTTAAGAAGATCAAAAATGACCTCCTCTAAAAATTCCAATAAATATGCAGTTAGAAGGAATGGATCAAATAGCAGAGTTCCCTGTGATTATGACAGCATTAAAAGGATTTGTTTAACATGGTAGTAAACCATAAACCTTTCACTCTGTTACCACAATAAATAAGATTTAGTAGTAAATCTTAGGAAAAACATTTGATCCCAAGGAAATCTGCTCTTATCTATTATGGAGAAGGTAAAATAGAGAGGAGAATGAAATCCTGTGTCCTATGCTGCAGTTTTGAGAGTAATTCATGGCAAGATATATCTTCATGTAAAAATATCTAACAGACAGGAAGTCCTCATTACCTAATTTGTCATTGGCATACTAGAGTCTGTCATTTGGATATAATGTAGTAGTTAGGGACTAGGTGTACAATGAAAGGATAAAACCAGTGGCTTTACAGATGCAAAAGCCAGTTACTAGATCTTCAAAGTCTCAAGTTGTAAGTGACAAAGAAGAAGCCAACCAAGACCTCAAAAAGTAGCTCTAAGAATAAAACAACTTCAGGAGGAAAAAGCTGAAAAAGTGTGTGAGGGACACTTTTGTGCATGTATTGATAGAATATTGAACAGAATGATGTCCAAATTATTATTAGCATACCAGAGAAGAAAACAGGTATCCACAAAGACCACAAATGAATCAAGTTCTTGAAGTCCAAATGCAGTAAGACTTTTAACTCAGAAATAATACAAGTCACTACCAACAAAAGTAGGAACTGGAGAAATAGGGACCAAGAAGGAAGTTTGGGTTTCCATAAGTGGTTATGAAAAGAGAAGGCTTTTAATAGGAATAAGTTACAGACCACCAGAAGAAACTGATTAAATTTATGAGTAACTGTACAGTGGGATAAAGACTTTGACTGTTAATGATTTCGTAATGAAATATTTAATTTTATGCATGTAAAATGGGAAAAGTTAGAGTCAAGTCATGAGGAAGATAGGAACTCCTTAGGACAGTTTTTTTTTCAAACTTTGGATTTATTTTAGAATTATTGTTAAATTTTGATAAAAATATTGATAGGATAGAGATTGGAGAAGATCTGGATACAAGTAATCACTGATTAATTAGATTTGACTTTTTATTGTATATGAAAAAATTAAGTAATTATATACTGTTTTCAAGTTTCAAAAAGCAATTTTGAAGAGGTGAGACAAAAATTACCTGCTGTACATTGGGAAACTGAATTACTTGGAAATATTGATCCAGTGCAGAAAAATGTTTAAATAAATTCTTAAATGCTCAAGATAGGTGTGTTCCTTATAAACAAAAAAAGGTGGTTGCAAGTAAAAAAAAATCAAGTTGGATCACAAAGTGAACGAAAGATAAAACTAAATAAAAGCATTATAAATAAAAAAAAAGATTAAAATGACTGCAATAATGGCAGGTTTAGAAGATTATAAAAGATCATGAGAGTTGGTCATATGGGAAGTAAAGAAACTTAAAAAATTTATGTGAAAAAAGTTAATTGAAAATGCAAAAGTTCTTCAGATACAATAAAGGTAAGCAAAACGTTAAGATAGAAGGGATCCTACAGGAAGTCTAGTATACGAAAATTATGAAATGACTATGCTATTAAATTCTATATTTCCTTTATCTTTTACTTATGAAGATTTGAGCAATTTTCCTCATCTTGAACAGCTTCTAGATGGAAACAAGATAGAATTAGATGATAACATTAATTCTGAGGTTACGAAAAAAATTGAAAAGTATAAAGAATGAAAAACTCTTGGACCAGATAACATTTACCAAAGAGTTTTGAAAGCTGCTAAGGGTTGAATATGTGAATGAGCTGCTGTTATTTTTTCAAAGAACATGAACAGTGTGCAGGTGGTGGAATATTGAAAGTTAGCTAATTTTGCTCCTTGTTTCAAGACAGATGATAAAATTTTCCCAATAATTATAACCTATTAAGTCTTACGACAGTGGTGCAAAAAATTTCTGAAAATTTAATAAAGCATACTTACAGCCATTTAAAAAGTCACATAGTCAACACAACTTCACTAGATCAAAATCTTGCCTAAAGATGTTCTCATATTGTTTAAAGAAGTTGTTGCTCATGTTGATAATGGTATCGATTTGCTCTTGGTATATCTGGAATTTCAGAAAACATTTGGCAAGGTGCCAAATAAAAGACTTGCTGAGAAAGTTGTTTCTGTAATTAGCAGTGGTTTAGTTGGTTCAATGTATAGAAAATAAGCTATGTCAAAGCAATGGCAGATTATTATAAATGCACTTCAGTTAAACTGGATTAATGTCACAAGTGAGGTACCTCAGGAGCCAGTGTTAGGAATTTTGTTCTTGTTGATTTACATCAATGACAAAGAGGAAGGGATAATCAACATATTATTTAAATTGGGTAGTTACATTAACTTTTTGGTGTTGTTGGCTTTGAGAAGGATAATACTGCTTTACTATAAGAACTTGTAGTTATTTGGAGTACTTTGTTCAGACTTGGACTTCTCACCTTCAGAAGGACATTAAATTGCTGAAAAGGGTTTAGAGGAAGTTTAGGGGAATGGTGCTTGGAATGAAGCAGTTGTTGTATGAGGATAGATTAAAATCTCTGAACTTGTTTCCTCTTGACAAAAAAGGCAAAGTTAGAGGTCATTTGATTTAGGTGTTTAAGATTGTTAAGGAAATTAACAGTATTGATTGAACATTCCTACAATCTTGGGACAATGGGACACAAATGTAAGTTTTGACACGGCCACACCAAACAGGGAATGGGATTTGTTTAAATAACCCATGTTGTGAAGTTTTCATCAAAGACAGAGAGATTGTTATCAAAGGGATTTATGAAGACGTAAAGAAGGATGCACAGACTGTTCTAAAAGTTTAGAAAAATTGGTGCATTTAAGGATGTAGAAGTCACTAAGGAGGTTCCAGTACAACTGAATGCAGAACACTTAAAAAGTTCTTTGAAGTTTGAGCTTCATAAGATACAGTACATAATTCTTGTAAGTTGAGCAGTTTTACCTTCTAGACTCAAAAGACACCTTTCTAATCCCATATGGTTGATCAGAAAGAGCCAAGGTCATGACACAGGAGAAGATTGAGTACTCAAATAGTCAGCAAATAAATTACCCGGTTCAACAAATAATATGGCAAAGATGAAATGGATATTACGTTAAATTAATGTTATGCATTGTGAAGTAGGAAAAGCAAGCTTTAGCCAGTCTGCTCCATGAGCTGAGAGCTGTAAGAATTTAATATCTTTTGGTCTATGTAATGGCTCAGCCATTTTCCATCATTTGATATATATGTGGTTATGTGCCTCTAAAGAGACCATTGCTTAACTTATGTACATTTGTTAGAAGAGTTTCCAACAGACCCTGAATAACTTGAAGCAAGCATGGGATCTTAATAAGATCCCAAATTAATTTTGCAGGAAATACATCACAAGAAAAACTTGTCTAGTGTAAAAATGACCAGGCCCCAGTAGCAGTGGGAAAAAGACATAAGGATTTTACTACCTGAAATTTTCACCCAGTTTTCTACTGTGATGTCTTTGACAAGACAAAAATTAATTATTTAAACTAGGGTAATAAATGAAAAAGAATTTCAACAACTGAAAAATAGCTTCAGTCCAGAACACAATATTAGCCTACCAAGTAAAGATTTCATCCTGAATACTGTTATCAATGATGCAAGAATAGGAGCTGTATGTTTGGAATTACAGGATAAAGTTGAAATATTGTGCCAATAGCAACAAGGATTTGAAAGAGATTTAGCAAAATAAATGTGCCACAGATCATAACCTGCAGTCACTTTTATGAATCACTATCAACACTGATTTTGAGCAAAAAGGTCCTGATGTAAGTGGACTATGATTCATTCTAGTAATTAGTGAGCTTTCAAAACCAAAAAGACAAGATATCCTTTACCTGGCATGTTTTGCAAGAATTTAACTTTGGGAATAACCATAATCCAGAAAGAAGATTGAGAATACAGATCAGTCATTCAAGAGTACAGAGGAAAGGCTTGTTTGAAATAAATATGAATCTGAGCCATACAGAGCTGTAGGACAAGTCAAAAAAGTAAGTCATCAAGAGAAAGCAGCAAGGAGACAAGGATCCAAAAATCAAGTAACTTGTATGCCATGGTGTACTGTGTTATAACATTGAACTAATTAAGCAGTGCCAGTATAAAAAGAAAAGAAAAAGAGATAAAGACAGGAAAGTAAAACTCCCTTTCAGGCCTACTGGAATCAATACAACAGTTTCAGGGTTTATTATAAGATTTGCACTGAAATTATGAACATTAAAGAAATAATCCATATATACTTAAGCAATTTGATGTCTTAGTAGCCCTGAAAGTATTGCTGTAATACTGAATATTGATACAAAAAATAATTTTATTTAATCCTTCAATCAATACTAACAATTAGACATTATAGAATTAAAGTATCTGTATGTGGTTGCTTTACTTAGACACAGTTTATTTTCTAATTCTTACTCTGAAACAATAATTTAGTGTTGGTTTCAATTGTTTTCACAAAATTTCTAATATAAACTTCATTCATACCCTTGATTCCATCACGTCCAGGAAGGCCAGGTAAGCCTTCCAATGCAGGTTCTCCCTTGTTACCTTTAAAGCCACGTGGCCCTGGGAGACCAAATTCTCCTGGTTGCCCTTTCGGACCTGGTAATCCTGGTAGGCCACTATCACCTGAGAAAACACTTTAACATTTTACTGGGTAAACTTATAACTGCATTTATAAATCTTCATAAAAATGCTAATTGCTGTTATTTTTAGTAAAGTTTTAGAATAGTGTATTTTTATATAAAAACAAAAATAACTATTCTTACAGTTTTTTGTTTTTTTTATGGATATGTATAATACTTCTGAGTATCTGGATTTTCAGAAAATTACCACATCTATACAGCAAAAAATTTGGTAACAAAATATAAATAGGATGCTGTAGGATTTTAGGTAAAATTGTTTCTTAAAACTATCTGAACTCATAAAGAGTATCACTTAAAATCCAGTTTTAAAGAGTTTAGTAAAATGGGTTCTATAAATATTGTAATGTCATTATTTACACTGTCTTAAACTTGCAAAAAATTTAAAATGGTAAAGTTAACATTTTCTTAAATCAAAAATGTATTTCAGGTAATACTTACCTCTTCTCACACAACAGCTATTACTTGACTGCTAGGGTTTCCTTCTTTTACCCACCTAAGCATTAGTGCTTTCTTCAGCACTTTATTCTGCATTTAATTTCTGTTGATGATATCTGTCTCATGACACTCTCCACTTACATCACTCTGATTTCTATCCTGGTACTGTATACAAGCACCTTATTCAGATAATGTTACCATTTTTTCAAGAACTGACTCAATCTGCAGTCTCTAACGCTGGCTCTTAGTGGGGAGAAAGGGCAGAAGAGTGTGAGAGGAGGTAATAATTATTGGAAATACATTTTCAATTCAAGAAAATGTTAACTTTCAAACCATATTTACCTCCTCTCACATTTCAGCTAGAATCCTGCATTGATAAAGTGGAGAGGCTGGTGAGGGCATTATCAGTACAGAATGTGTCTGCACACATTTTGGGCATGCCAATACAAGATTAGCAACCTAGTAGGGGAATCTCATTACATCCAGAACAGCTATGCACTTCACCTAGAACCTAATTCATGCACTGTGGGTGGAATTTGATATGATCTGTCACCATTATAGTCCATAATACAGCCAGATAGCTAAAATACCTCTGCATTGGGTTGAAATTATAGGGCCATAATCCCTAAATCTCATGGTGGTGGCTGGAGCATTTGGACCACAATATATGCTTGTTAGTGGATCCCGACATAGAGTGATGCATTCTGAGCCACCAGAACCATGGTGAGAAGATAAGCAACACTTAAGTGAACAAATCTTTTCTTCAACCCAAAGAAGATTGAAAAGCAACATCCCAAACTTGGAATGATTGAATCCTATATACCATGCTCAACCTGAGGACACAAAACTCATTGGTCTGAAATTATGAACATTCATTTCCTCACTCTCAAAATGTATGAGAAAGGAAAGTCCCACTTGTCCCTGGAATTATGGAGAGAGCAAGGAAGAGTACTCAATCAGGACCCAGGAACTGCTCTATGTTCAGAATTATTAGAAGATAATGGATTCTCCTCCATGAGCAATGTACTGAACCAATATCGACTAAAAGTAAGAGTCATACTCAACCCAACCAGAGAGCTGAGCATCAAATATGAACTACTATTACTAGTATGCCTCCACATAGGTTGGTACTTTTTCTACCAACATCTGTGAAAAAACATCCAGGGTACCAGGTGGGAGGGTCTCAGCTTCCTCTCTTCTTCAAGAGTGGAGGAAATTCAAATAAATACTCTGGAGGAATAACCTATGTCCACCACCCCAATGACTGAGAATGATGTGGTAAGAACTCCCTGGCTCCATTAGTAGAATATGGGTAGTGAATCCTGAGGAACAATGCTATGGAAACAGTGCAATAGGTCAGTCAAGTTACCCAAACTTTAAAAATCAAACCAACCTCAATTAATTTAATCAAGTGATTGGCAGAATCCCCTTATGCTTAACTCATGATAGTTCATGGGTAGCAGCCTAGTAATAGTACAGTAATACCATCTAATCTGCCTTGCAACTGAGATAATGTGTATTGTGTTAATCACTGGTTTGATAAAAGTACACATGCCTGGGCAACAGTTACCACAGAGAAAAAGCTGTGAAAAAAAGACAAGAGACCCGTGAAAGTAAATACGAGACAGTATTAATAATGAAAGTCCTTACACCTCTTTATAATCTATCATATGAGATTAAGGTCGCTACAGGGGGTAGAAGAAAACCCTCAGATGAGGATACTGCCAGATAATGCAAATAATGTGCAATAAAAATATTGAAGGAGATCCACATACCAGCCTGCACGATATTCTCCAACAGGCAATTCAACTGGGCTGCTAATGATATAGAAATGAGCCAAATCTGATGAGACATAACTCACAGAAGACTGCTTACCTTCAAAGAAAACCCACTTCAATAAAGTGACCAGGGATAAATCCTGAGAAAATGAAGGATCCCAGGGAATAAACATCATTGTCTATCACATGTAAAGGCATTAGTATGGGCAACCTAACACGTCAAAGTCCTCAGTGGAAATAACAAACAATCAAGATTCAATAGGCTATTGAGATGAGAAATAGCAGTCAGATGAATCATAAGAAAGATCTGTCTGGATATATGAGCATGTAGGTAGAATGACAGTGTCCTGTAAACATGCAGCACAAACAACTCTGATTGGCAATGTTGACAGGCCAGCAGTAAAAAAACTTAAAGGAAAGGTGTTACATGGTACATGAGACTAAGGGCTCAAATGGATGTTGAGAAAGAGCATGTAATGCCCTCTAAATATCCCAGTTTGGTAACTGAAATGGTCATTTACAATGAAAGTCTCTAAGCAACTTAAAGTGGCCAGAGAGCATAGGAGATTTAAATATTTTTCGTCTTGAATATCTAAAAGTAGTTAATAAGGCTGCCTTATATAAGGTGATTGTGGAAGATAAGAAACCCTTGTCAAAGAGCCAGGTCAAAAAAATAGTTATGGTTGACATATCTGGATGAAGTGGGTTTACCCTCCTTGTAATTCACCATTGTTGATATGTGTGCCATTCACCTTGAGAAATCTCCATGATGGAAATATGCAGATTGAGATAGATATATGGCAACCTTAGAAATTAAACACTCATTCCATAATCTCAACCTCACTGCAGGAAGACTAAGCTTTGAGATGGCTGGATGTACAATGTCAGGTTGTGGTTACTACAATGGAAATGATCAAAGGGAAGTGGAAGAGGTGGGCACATTTGAAAGTACCATAGAAGCAGAAACAAGTGAGTGAATTGGCAAATCCAATGCTGTCAAAAGAACCTTAGAAGTTGAACAAATCATAATAAGTACTCTTGGCAAAGTATGAATCAGTGGAAATGCATAGAGATGCAATCCCACCTAGTCCTGACTGAATGAATCTGTTGCCAATGAACTGAGGGTGAGGTACCAGATAACAAAATACAGGTTATTGAGTACTCTAATGAGTAGCAAACAGATCAATCATTAGTATCCCAAATGAGAGCAAATCCAATTGAGACTGTGATATAAGATCTGTTCTGTAAGGAAAACACAACTGGGTCTACTACCAAATTTATCACCCCTGGAACATGACAAGCTAGTAGGATGATATGATGGGAGTAGGCCCAGTAAAGAAGATTCAAGATTCAAAAATATATAAATTTAGACAGAATGCCCCATGACAGAAATTGTCATATCTAAATAAAATCTTGAAATCATTCCATATTTTAAGCATAGACGTTATTGATATACCAAAAGCTGTTACTTATTCACTAAAATCAAGTGAAAATGCCTTCTACAGTTCACACACTGTACATTTACTTTATCTGTACATTAAAGTTAGGTTTCAAATCTAAATTTTTTAAGTGAACAAAAAGAAACTTGTAACTGTAAACGTTTAAATAAGTAAATACATGATGGGAATCTAATACCATATAATGAATCCTAAGTTGGTTGGACTTATTGCACACATTTTAAATTTGTAAAGGAGTGTGTCAAATGCATAAAAGGTTTCTCATACAGACTGTTAACTCTTGTTTTTGAAGATAGGTATAAGTGAATATTGTGATTGAGCCTCAATTAAACGTTAAGAAAAGCTAATGTATTCTTGTTGTCCTAAAATATTAAATTAAAATAATTATCACACTTAATACTTGAAAAAAAAGTTGTCTTCATTGAGCCTCAATTTCTCAAACTTTTTCCTTTATTATTATTTGAACGTGTTTATTTGCACTGAAGAAAGTTTATGGAATGTTAAACATGATTCAGATAACATTCATACTCTTTATCTTGTTATTAAACAAAAAATTGTTCATTACTTTCATAATTATTTTAGACAACACAAAACAGAAATGTCAACAACTATTGCACAAAACACTTTATAAGTACACTATTTAACAGCACATTATTTCAGGTTTTAATTCATTACATATGCAAGTTAAAACTACACTATTTAATATCAAAGTTTTATTACAGCTTGTTGTATATTTCAAATATATCTTAGAAAACTATTGTTGAATTGAGACTTTACTTTCAACAGAAAAATATTTAGAAGACAGTATTTTTCAAACCATTTGTAATTTTGGTGTTTAGTAATAACCTGTAATTAAAACCTGAAAACAAGGAAGTTGTATTTATACCTTTTAGCCCCTCTCTTCCTGGATATCCTTTGCTACCCTTAGGCCCTAGAGGGCCAGGCAAACCTGGTGTACCAGGACGACCAAAACCTGGTATTCCTTTTTCACCTTTTAATCCTATAAAGGTTATTAATAAAATAATTCATTATTATTCCTAATTAAATTTTACAATTACTTATTTATATTTAATGTTTTAAACTAATGTGAACATTTTGATGAAAAATTTCTTTTTAAATACAGGGTTATAGGTTATTTAGTAGGGATGGAATACTAAAGAGAAGAGGAGAAGTGGCTTTATATGTAAAGTGAAAGTTATAACTTGTTAAAGATAAGGATAACAGCAAGGAGACTAAATCCATTTTGGTTTCTATTAGCAGATATAAAGGAAAAGAGCTTTTAGCAGGAAATTATTACAAACAACCAGATGATACTGATGATAAAATATGGGTGCAAGTGATCATTGTTCTATTAGATTTGACATTTTGCTGCATGTAGAGATAAGGAATAATGATATTTTGGTTCTAGCTTTCAAAAAGGAAAAATTTTGAAGGGATGCAACATGAATTATCTGTCATGAATTGAGCAGTTGAGTTAGTTGGGGACACTGTTCAAATGTGGCAATTATTTAGAAGATAAATCATTCAAGATAACCATATTTCTCATACAAAGAAAAGGGTGACTGCAAGTAAAAAAAACAAACCAGGTTGGGTCACAAATAAATTTACTAATAGAATAAGCAATTTAAAGATTATAGAAGCTCAAGAAAATTAGTAAAACATTAAATTAGGACATCAAAATGTATGTAAGAAAAAATAGTTTACTGAAAATGTAAAATAGTAAGAATTTCTTTAAATACATTAAGGGTTAACTAATTTCAGGATGAAGGTAGGATCTTTGAGGAATGATAAAGGAAAGCTTGTATATGATAATTACAGGATGGCTGGATTATTAAATTTTGCTTTTTCTTTACTTTTTGCTGGTAAAGCTTTAAGTAATTTCTTCATTTTTAATTGTTGATAGATGAAAACAAGACAAAATAAAATGATTATATTAATCTGAGTTTGTTAAATAAAAATTTAAAGTGGGAAATTTAAAGAATGATAAGTCCCCTGAGCCAAGTAATATTGCTCCAATGGTTTTGATGAAGGTTGAGAAATGAATATGCAAACCACTTGTTAGTAACTTAAGTTCTTTAACAGCAGGAACATGATAGATGGTTGGAAGTTGTGCAATGTCACTCCTTTTTTTAAGAGAGGTGAGAAAAATTGTCTCAGAAATTAGAAGCACATTAGTCTTTCACCAGTTGTCAAAAACTTTTGAAAAGTCTTATTAAAGATACTTTGCAATATAATTAAAAAAGTTTAAAATTATATTCGATAGTCAATGTGGCTTCACAAAGGGAAAATTTTTTCTTACAAATCTTTCAAAAGGTTACTGTTTATTTAAGTGATAGTAAGTATGTAGATACTTTGTGAAAATCTAGGGAAGCAGAATGCTGCCCTAAATGGAGTTCATTCAAAATGGATTCATGCTGCAATAAGGGTATATCAGGGCTCAATTTTAGGACTTTTGCTCTTTTTGATTTACATCAATGACATAGATGAGGAATGGTTGATATATTATTTAAATTTGCCAATAATATCAAGGTTTGGGGTGTTGCTAACTGTGAAGAGGATGATACTGCTTTACAGAAAAAATTTAAATCATTTAAATGAGTTGGGTGAGGAAAGAGAAAATGGGTTTCAATGACAAAAAAAGCAAGATAATGGGCATGGGTTATCATAATTTCAATTATAATTTGGATGGGAATTACCTTAATAATGTTATATAAGAAATGGATTTTGGTACAGTGGTTGATCCATCTCCTAAGCCATTTAAGTAGTTTTATGTTTCTAGTCATAATGCAAACAGGATTTTAGATTGTATCTACAAAATACTGAACAGAAGTCTAAAGAGGTTGTAATGCCATTGAACCAATGTGTTCAGACTTGGGCTCTTTATACTAAGTTTTTTGAAGACAGTTTATTTAAGTGAGTTTAAGAGAAAACCTGATATATATACAAATGGTAGGTATTGGATTTGAGGTGTTTTTCTTTATTGAATAGCTTTAGTTTAGTTCAGAGGATGGGAAACCTAGATAAACCAACAGATCTCTTGTTGTGTGTAAACATATGTTAAAACTGTGAATTGTTTCTTTAAGCTAGCCATTAATCTGCACATATACAAATACTGAAACTGCATAATGGTTCTGAAAAGAAGCCATTAATCTACTTACATACATCACATACATCTATTAAAACTGACTGCTGGATCTTAAACCAAGCCATCAGTCCAAACAAACACAACATATACATCTGTTCAAAAAATCATTAGGTCTCTAAACTAGCCATTAACCAACATACACACAGCATACACTTATTCACCTTTTACATAGACTTACTTTATATATTTATCAAATTGTCTAATAGTTCTGTGTACTAATATTCCATATACATTATATAAATAGTCAAACATCCTAATGGCTTTTAAACCAGCAACATTTACATGTTATATATGGACACATTGAAATGTATTAAAGATTTTTTGTTGTAGCCACCAGTTAATACTTTGTAATGTGGATTATAATAATCTAATAGCTATGCATAACATAAAATATTATATTTACTCTCCATCAACTCTTTCACTGTTGTATATATCCATGGAAAACTCTACCAGCATCAGGTTAAAATTATGCTACACACACACACACAAAGATGTTTTAATACTTCATTATTTATCAGAAACTTCATGCTGGTAGACTATGAGAAGATTCAAGGGGAACACCCTTTCTTCATGATGGTAAAAATTCCAAACTGCCATGAGAGTGATCTACAGAAGGACATTTAAGTGTTCATGGCAATAAAGTGGTTAATGCACCCAAGTTATATATGGTTCAATAGCATCCATCAGTATACACACTGTATGTACATTCTTCAAGCTGTTAAGCATTGTATGTAAAATCATAAACATACTCTATGTACAAGTATTCAAATGGTCTAATTGCTCCATGTGCTACAGCAGCCTACACACACACTATATATATATATGCTCTCACACAGTTTATTACTTTATGTACCATCCACCTGTCTCAATATGCTTCATTCATATTAATTTAAACAGACAAATGGTTCTATATATTAGCTAAAAGTCTAAATACTCTGTGTACATGCATTTGAATAGAACACATACTGTTCATGATTACTTTATAAGAGTATATATATGTTTGATATATATTTCATGACATACTATACAACTCTGCATATACAGGTCTTCACACTAATAATAATAAAAAATTAATCATGTTTTACCAGGTTGTCCAGGTGAGCCAGGATTTCCACGTGGACCATCAACTCCAGGATCTCCAGGTGCTCCATATGGTCCAGAATCTCCTTTTTCTCCTCTTGGGCCAGGAAAACCTAAACATAAAATTTGTACACAGTTTCCAAAATATTAATAACTACTACCAAAAATACTTTTAGTCTTTTACAGAAAGAAACATTTTTCTTTAGCAATACACAATGAGGATGATTAAAACACCAATGGTTTTTAATTTTAGCAACCAGATCCACTAATCCTTCCCCTTTATCAAATATAAAATTATAAGATACAGTATGGAGGAAGAAAGAGTGAAATAAATGTCCTTTTAGCTGCATTTGTTAAAGAAATAAATTAATAGGAAAAAAAGATAAATAAAACGTATTAACTCTGAGGGCACTACATATATATGGAATTAGATGGAATTGTGTCTAAACAAATTAGTGAAATAATTGCTACAGTTGACTGAATAATGGTTTCAACACATATTCAAATGTGTATGAATTCGGATATGATCTGGTTGTAAACCTCTGCTACTGAAGTAGTTATGTTAATATTCTACCCAACTAATCATGACAACTGGGAGTAACAGCAGTTAAAAAATTAAATATAACATCCTTATTCTAATGTTTAATTCAAACAGAAGTTATATGATTTTTTTAACTTCAATTTTCTCTATACCAGTAAATAAATGTCTCTAGAGGATTTTAGTAAAGTGTTTCTCACTACAATGCTCTGGATGTTGTTACACCTGGGTCCAGTACTAATCAAGACACTTTAATAACATGTTCTGTAAGTAAATATAACAGATAAAAATTGTATACAAAGATTCATAAAATATAATGTTATCCAGTATTCTGAAATTCATATTTCTTAGAATGTTAATTCAATGTAGCATTTAGTGTGAAAAACTGAGTATTTCCTAGATACTGTCAAATAACTTTCAAGCAGACAGTTATTTCAGATAAGTAACTATTTTATTAGCTCATGCAGAAACAATGTTCATTGAGCCACATCTAGTTCATTATTGTTCTATTGTTCTACATACTGATCACTGCCTATTAAAGCTGCATTTTATTTAAAATTTTGACAAAACAATGTTTTTTTTCAAACTTTGTAATGAAATGAATCTTATCTTCATAGATTTTAACTTTGTTTTTGAAGGTGCAATGTTTTCATTTAACTTGAAGATGGTACAAAAAATTTTAAATGTATCTAAACTTGAAAAACTCCATAAGAATATAAAGGATTAAGTGTTGTATTAAAAAGATTCTGAAGATGAATCAAGAAGTCATGTAACAATAATAGCCATTTTTAAGTTGCGGTAGAGTAGTATGTTTCAAAGCTGCATTTTGAAGGTAGTGTGATGTCCCCAAAATTGATTGTTTTGAGTAGGTTATGTCACAGCCCTTTGTAAGGCAAAATATTCATACACTCAGGTCATAAATAAATGTTTGTATCTTGGATTTAGAATTTCCAAGGTGGGGATATTCCTTTTACTTAACGACATTGGAAAACAAAATTATGAATCAACCTCGGGACCCAGGACCATTCAGAACATGATCTGAAAGAAGTCATACCCACAGCTGTAATAAGCAAAGTGTTTGGTAACAAAGTTCAGTGGCAAGACTTGTCCATGTATTCTAGGTAACACTATGCAATATAAACAGGGAGGATCTCCATCTGGAAACAATACCAATACAATACAAGTTCACCATCATTAGGCTTCCTGTATAACCTTCCATTACACGAATGCATATCTCAAGTAACTGGACAGTGAAATTGGTATTCATGCTTTTCCATAAGAAGATGTGACAGCTTCACAGTGGAGTTTTTACAATAAAAACTATTTTCAAAATGCATAGTTGTCAGATAGAGACATGACAATATGGCTTGTAATGATGTACTGAAGATCCAAAATTATTCTTACATAATGCACTCAAACTCTCTAACTTCTATTCTGTTCAATCGATGAATACTTAAAAATAATCTTTTTACACTAAACTGCAAGTTATTCCTAAAAACAAACCTTTGTCTTTTACTGCAGGGAAAAAGCAAGATGACTATTATGTTAAAAGTTAACTGTAAAAACTCAAATTAAATGTATGATGTGAAAAGTGAAAAATCAAATTGAAATTAAAATTTTGAACAAAACTATTTTTATGTAAGTAACCAAAATTCAGTTACTTTCCAATCTTTTAGCACCAAAATAACGTAATTTAAATGATTTAGTGACCATCTACTTTTAGTCCACAAACTGTTCACAAGCATTTTGTACAAAACATTAATAAACTACAGAAGTTTGATGTTATTTAATATTAATTAGAATGCAACAAAAATCTCAGTATTGTCACATTTCCAAACTTTAACATTTTTTCTACTCACATGATATGAAGTATACGTAAAAACATTAAATATTTCTAAGAAGTCACTCTTTCATTACTGTTGAAACCATATCTCTTACAAAGCATCTAATAAAATAAATGTATGTATACAAAATGTTTATATAAACGCCCTGTAAGTTAATGATTAGTACCTTTTAATAAAAGATTACCTTGTGGTCCTGGAGGCCCAGGTAGGCCATCCTCTCCAGGCAGCCCATTAATTCCAGGTAAGCCATCTTTTCCAGGAAATCCAATTGGGCCTGGTTCACCTTTTGCTCCATCTCTACCTGGTATTCCTGGAGGACCAGGACGACTAGGCCCTCCTGGTAATATTAAATTTGGAACAATGTTAAAGAAGAAAGAAAATTTAATAAAATCATATATTTCTGGCAAGTAAAAGGTCCATCTTTATATAACTTATAAAATATATATAAGTTTTAATGATTTGTGCTACAACCACTATTCATAAAATTAGCTGTATGATCAATATTAGTACTATATTATTTGGATGCCAGGTTTTTAAGATATTTTTCATCTATTATTATGGATGGATGATTGACTTGATTAATCAATAAAATATATTTACATGTCATGTAAAATAACTGGCTTAATTAATATTATGGTCAAATCAATTAATGTTATGAAAATAATCAACTAACTGAAATACTGTCATTATGATTTCTCATAATTATTTTTGTTTAATTCAAGTTATTCAACTTATCATTAGCATCACAACTCATGAAAATAACCAACTAATGGAAATTGGTGTCTCACATTATAACCATTTGTAATTATTACAACTATCAAAGTAATCAAAATATTAGTTATTACTACTTCCATTAGCATAACTGCTCAAAATTGAATGCATACATTCTATTGGTCACATGACTAGCTAAATTGAGGGTCTTGTTTTCATCTTGTATGCCTAAGTGACTTTTACTTAATATATTCCTTACTTCTTGATGACAAGAAACCCACTGGAAATAAAAATGCATCTCAGAACAGCTGGTATGGGTGTTAACACTTTTATTGATAAGCAGAGAACAACATTTTGACCTTCCCAGGTCATTTTCAGGTTATTCTTACTTATTGCAAGTTACAAACAGTCAGTGGTACTTATGGTAAGACTTTAAAAAAAAAAGTTACAGCAAATTAATATTCGTTATTGTCTATTCACTCAAAAATATATGTTAATTGATAAACTGCTGTGTATGTAATTACTAGACAAAGTCTGATAATGTGTAATACTGTTACTTAGGGTAAGTTTGTTTGAATTGAAAAGTATGGGAAGTAAATAGTCATTATTTTTATTAAAATTCTGATTGTTGAATAACTTACTCTTTTAATGCTGTCATAGGTTACTAGACACGGGTTGATAAAAGTATTATGTAATACCAATAAGACACAAACTTGTTTACACAAACATAATTCCTACTTCTTAATTACAGTTGGCTATAAGACAGGAAGCAATGAAGAGAGAAAAACAACGTTATCACCTGAGGCTTAAACACTGCTTAATACAGTGATACACTGTTGATTTATTGGTTTAATTTTTCTCTGTATGTTTCTACTGTTTTTTCGAGTCTGTTCAGTAAACTATAATATATTGTCTTATGTGTTCTTTCAAAATTTCCATTCATACAAATAATTGCTCTCTTGAAAGATTATGATAATTTTTGTGCTATTAAAGTTATTGATAATTTGAGTTTTTTACTGTGATAATGGAATTATACAACAATTCTGAAACATCTCTAATTGAAGTATTTTCATATTATGATGGTTTTAACATTTCTTATAATATTTTAATTTCCACCTTATGAATCATCTGAGTCTCTTCAAGGAGACAATCTAGTATCATTTCAATTTTTCTTGCCAAAGTATAAATGTTATACTGGCTTTATTTTCCTGAGATCAGCAAGAATTTGTTTTGATTGAGTTTTACATATATATAGATACTCATCACACTTTCAATTTGTTACAGGTTTCCAATAACACTATATGTACAGTCTAATACACAATAGTTTTAGGATTAAAAAAGCAACTTAATTCTAAATTCTTGCACCTGAAAATCTTTTCCACATTAAAGAAAGGGTAGTTTGAAGATGTATTAAAAAAACAAGCTTAAGATATAGGAAGATTAACCACTTTAGAAAATTAATTAGTTAAATGTCACTGATTAACACACTCAATCATTAATTGGTTAGTAAATTTCAATACCCATCCAAATCTTTCTATAAATCTAAGTCTTATTTTTCAAAACTAGTAATTTTGCCTAAAACATTTTGCTCGCTAATCAGTTTCTCATTATTTTGAATTTTTAAAGCATTTGATCCCATTCAATAATTATGCTTTGTGAGAATTAAGGGGCAATTTAGCAATAAAAGGAAAGCTCAATCTAGCTAAACTAAAATAATGTGTGAGCCAACTTCATAAGTAAAAAATATAGTTAAAAACTACAATTTAACTATTTCTATACAGTGTCAGATAATGTGACTGACCTTATAACTACAAAGTAACCAAAGTTTCAATATTATAATTTTTAATATTGCTTGTATATCTTCATGAAATTTGGCAAGGTTTTAACGAAAATTGGATTTTTAATTACATTGTGTTTGTGTTTTCTTATAGCAAAGCCACATCAGGCTATTTGCTGAGCCCACTGAGGGGAATCAAACCCCTGATTTTAGTGTTGTAAATCTGTAGACTTACCACTCTACTAGCAGGGGGCTTTTAATACATATTTTTATTAAATATTTGTCTGTGAATATATAGAGTCAGTGTTGATGGTTCCGAATGCAAGGTAATTTTCGTGTTCAGATTAAAAAGAATTTTTGCATCTAAAAGTTTTTCTAGAAAAACTTTGTATTTTATCCATTATTTTTCCTACCCTAACACAGTATGGTCTCAATCAGTTTGAATGGTCTTGTAATTGCTCTAAAAATAAATCTAAATAACCCTTTTTCTTTCTAAAATAACTGCTAAAGTTTAACAAAAAAAACTGCAAATTTTTATATTAAATAGTTTAAAACTCATAACAGTCTACATTTTTTCATACTTATCTTTGTTTTTATTGCTTCTTTTAACTATGTCTAACTAATAATCTCATCACATAAGTTATAAGTAATTCAGCAAATATATTGAATGATGTAATACCAGAGATGCTTGCTTGCATACCTCATGAAGAAACCTTTTTGTTTTTTTTCATTATCTATCTTAAACTAATTTTATATAACGTAATAAGTTTCTAGTTCTTAGATACTTGCTTACATACCTCAGGAAGAATGTTTAGTGGTTTTTTTTCATTATCTAACTTAAACAATTTTGATATAATCTAATAAGTTTCTAATTCTTAGATTTTAGTTACTTTTATAATAACAAATGAATAATACACAGAAAAACAAGACCTTTGACCTCTTGTTTGTTTTTTTCTCTCTAAGTTGCTAATGAAGTTTAAAACATAATTTTCATACTTGTGGCTCTAGCACAATAAATAATTTTTATTTTCTTAAAAATGTAAATGAGTACACAAAATAATAATACACACAAACTACACAATTTCCTATTACTAGAATAATTTAAATGGCTTTCTAACTACGGCATAAGAGCCTTAAAATTATATTCAAATTATATTCAAAGTTTCTTGATTTAACACTTTGAAAGAAACTTCCAAATTGAGGACAAAATAGAAAACACTGTGTAGTGAAGAAAATATAGTATACTACTCATTTGATATATTAAAATTTTGCCTTTCTATTGGTTATAAATAATATCAAATGTCAGAGAGAATTATTGGCAATTTGTGAAAGGATATGACATGTGGATCTAATTTTTTAGTTTATGACTCCATAAATAAATAAAATTAAGAGCTGTAAAAATCAGGCTTTGTCTTAGTAAATCTATATTATAATGACTAATTCATGATAAATTCGATGTTTGAAAGAGGGGTGTTCAAGAATTTGGAGAAAAGAGAAGACCTAGAGAGCAAATGCCATAATTCTTATACTAAGGAAAACTGAGAATTTAGAGAAATATTTTCTTATAAAATTAAGAACTTAAAGCTGACAATGCTAAAATTGTTTTGTTGCCAAGTTTATTTGTATATAGTGATAATAAAGTTCATTAGTTACATTTTGAATGTAACTCTCTTAGAAGTTGTGATAGTCACATTTTGACCTAACTATAGCAAGAGAATTAAAAACATTACTTCTTTATTCCCATGTTACTTTAAAATAACAATTATCACAATACCTGGAGCTCCTTTTTCTCCTTTAAACCCTCTGTAACCATCATTTCCTGGAAGTCCCCTATCTCCCTTTTCACCAGGTGGTCCTGGTCGACCTACAGAAGACTCTCCCTTTGGACCAGGAAAACCCCTAGAACCAGGAGGACCACGAGGACCCATACTTCCAGGGAGTCCTTGCAATCCCTACAAAGATAATAATATGTTAGGTGTTAACCAATGCATTTAAACAGTATATGTTTGAGTGTAAGCAGTTAAGAAACATACATTCTTAATTAGAAATACAGATAAAAGTAAAAAACACAACATTATACCATGCTGTGCAACATGACTGCAAGAAATATTACCTTCAAAAAACTTTAACTAGTCTTTTATTAATGATCATATGCAGTGTAAATATTTAAAGATGTGACTGATTAGTTGACATTCTTAGTCAAAGAATCAAAAAACATTTCCTCATCAAACATAAATGCACTTGAAAGTCATCAGCTTTTGTGGACAGTTAGTTTTATTATCACTTGGATGGTACTTGCAATCAAGGAAATACTGCAAGTAATCATTTTGGAGGTTTACTGCATGTGATGAAACTTCACATATGATAAGTGATGTTTTTCTAATCATGTGTAGTTAATGCACAGACTGACATGTTAACTTTCATTTCGTATCCCATTTTTATTATTTATAGTGTGACTGACTTGCACCATGTTCATTTTATACAGTTCACTTTCTGTTTTCATTAACTACAAAAATAAACATGAAAGCTCTTACTCTTTTCTTGAATTTCTCCATTTGTCATAATTAAATAATTTCTAAATATCTCACACATACATTTATCATAGGAACAGACAAGATACATTTTAATTAGTCATGTCAGTGAACATAAAAAAGCTTCTTAAACATTAGTCAATCACCCTTAACAATTTGCCAATTACACATTTCAGTATTATAAAATTTTACACACACACACAAGATACATTGGCCAAACTCAAGAAATTGGCTGGTTCAATTTACTTTCACTACAAAACTAGATCCTTCTTATTCATATTATCAAGATAGAATTTCTTAACAGTTTTTTTTTTTAACTGTGGGAAATGGAAAATTCAAATATCCATTTCTAAGATCATACAGAATGTGGATCTATTTTTCAGATTTCAAATATCTAATATTTGGTTGAATGTATTATACTCTTCATATTATACTAGCAGGGATAATTGGCATTACCTGGGTTAAAAAAACTACTCTCTCTCTCTCTCTTTCTTTCCCCATTCCGTATTTTGATAGGTAAAATATTTGGTGAATTTTTGAAAATAAAATACAAACTCATTTTAAATCAAGGCTTCATTATAAATGATATTTTTTGTTGTTTTTCTTTCACTGGCAAGTAGGCTCTCATGGAAAATATTTAGGTTATTATACCAGTTTAAGCAGCTGTCCTATCAAATAAACTTTGCCTTATTGTCCTCATTCACAATCTCCCCTTCTCAAATATTAAAATTTCAATTGCCAGTGACACCATCCAACATCAGAGGTAGACCTGTAGGAAATACATGTTCAAAATGATGCTGCTGCACACAGCTGTAATGACAGCACAACAGTAAAACATGTACCACTGTAACTTGAGTGTCACAAAGGCCACACATTGGTGGATCAGTCCCAGATAAAATAAAACAATGGGTTAAAAATTGTAACAACTAATGCAAACATAACCAGGGCAATTTCTTCCTTCTGGTCCTTATGGAAAAAACACAGCCAAAGAGCAACAGAAGGTTTGATCTGAAAAAAACTTATGATGTTGCTCACTCCAAATCAATTGCCAAACTGTGCAAAACCAAACTCTGTGTACAGGATTGTAATCCATATATGGGAAAGGGCAAAGAAAATGGATTTGGCTGCAGCATCAGTGAACTTGCTCCTGTGAATACTAATATGGTGAGGTATCCAAGAAAACTGCACAGTATTGGAAAATAGAGAAAAATGGTCCAGTCATTGTTGAATATCAACAAAAACAGGGTAAGAACTAAAGTTAAGTGATTCTAGGGCTAGAAGAGAGCCAAGAGAGTCAGTGTAAATCAGAGATGCCAACCATTACAATTTGAGCGTAATCATTATGATTTTGGTGTATACATTACGACTATATGCTCATACAGACAAATATTACAACTTGTTGCAACTCCCAAATTCCTATATATTATATAGGCCTATACAATAAAGTGACAAATTGTTCCCCCAGGACTTGAAAGGGGTGAAAAGAAAATTTCTGGTGAGATACAAATAAATTTTGATAATAAATAAAAGACATAGTCCAAATGGCTACTTGCAAATCATGTTTGTGCTTGATATAATAAAAAAATATTTGTATCTCCAACGTCTACCAATAGTTTGAGTGTGGTGCTTCTCCATACCGGGTACATGGGGGAATCCATAGTTACGTCATCACTGCTTGCCAGCCAATCAGTGCTCACGTAGATGGGTATTTCTTGTTTTCTAAGCGGCATAGAAACACCAATGCGATCGTTCACAAGTTGGAAAAAAAGAGGCCTCGTTCACCAGATTGTCTTGTTTCTGGCAAATCTAAAAGGACTAAAACTGTGAATCAAAAATTTAGGAAAGTGTATAATGCAAAATATCTGGTCATTGCATCAAAAGTCAGTGACAGTCATGCATTTTGTACAGTTTGTCACATCGATTTTGCTGTGGTGCATGGCGGGATAAACGATTGCTACAGACATACAAAATTGGCATCTCACCAACAAAAGGCTGAGGCAAAGACAAAAACGATGCAGATAACGACATTTATGAGTAAGAATTCAGAATATGAAACCATAAATGCTGAAGTGATGTTCACGCAATTCGTCATTGCTCATAATTTACCCCTAGCTGTAGCAAGATCATGCAGGACATCTATTCAGAAAAATGTTTCCAGACTCTGATATAGCAAAAAAATATGGCTGTGCGAGAACCAAAACTACAGCCATTGTACAAATGTTGGGTTGTGAAGATGACAAAATGATTTCAAGCATACTTACTAACAGTGTTTACAGTTTCACCACAGATGGATCCACAGACATGGATGACTCAAAACTATATCCAGTGGTTGTCCGATATCTTGACCCTTTGCTTGGAAAAATTGTTTGTTCTCTTTTGACAATGGTGGAATGGAAAGAAGCTTCAATGGTAGAGAATATTTTTAAGCTTTTGGACCATGAACTGACAAAGAGGAAAATTCCATGGGAAAAATGTCTTAGTTTTTCTTCAGACAATGCCTCAGTTATGTCTGGTATGGGTAAAGGTGTGATGGGACACATCTCAGGACTACAGCCTAGCATTTACTTCATGGGCTGTGCATGTCACCTCATGAATATTGCTGCCCAGAGAACTGCCCTGCTCAGTTTCTGATATATTGATAGATGTCTACTATTTTCTGGACAAAAGTGCTGGCAGAAAACAACATATCAAAGAGTTTCAAAGATTGTTTGACAAAGAAACAAGAAAAATTCTACAACTTGTTAACACAAGATGGCTATCACTTGGGGTGTGCCTCAACGGAATATCGGACATGTGGAAGCCATTGAAGAAGTATTTTCACTGTGAAAAGGAAAAACTAGATTCAAAAGGATCTAAACATGCAGCTCAGTCAGGCAGAAATACTTTAACAGTCAAGACACTCTCTCAGCCACACAGGGACACAGTCAAGACATCCTCTCAGCCACACAGGAACACAAGACAACAGTCTCCAAAAGCAGACAAAGAAACATTTGATATAACTCAATATATGTTTAGGCAGTCTGACCTTGAACTAAAGAAGAGACAATCAATGAAAAAAGAGAAGAAAATGAAAGCTAGCAAGGAAGTAACCAAGAAATGTTATGTGCAGAGAAAGTTAGATAAGTTAACAGTTTTCTTGGACAATAAAATGAACTTGTTATTTTGTCTTTTTCTTCAGTCTGTATTTCCTGTATTTGAGCAAACCAATTTGATATTGCAAAGAGAAGAACCTTGCATACACATTATGCATAGAACTCTGATTACACAAGTTAGAAATATACTTGTCAGATACATCAAGCCAGAATATTTTGAAGGCAACATCACTGAACTTGACTACAACAATGAATCCTTACACAAATCTGATGAGGCAGTTTCTATTGGAAATGCTGCCAAGGAATACATTGTTAAATATAAAAAAGACCTTGACCTGATCAGCTTCTACACCAGTGTCAAGAAATACAGCAATGTTATCCAAGTACAGACCCAATTTAACCAACTGTGCCTGGATACAAAGGCCAAAAGGAGCAATGGCAGATCATCTATTCTGAAAAAGTATGGCCCACTGAGGAAGGAAAACACAACCCCAGGTGGGATGCTTTGGTAAGGAATGAAGATTCAAAGCATATATTAAAGACAGTTGCAAACAGCAGAGGTGCAGAAAAGGTTCATGAGACTATGAGCTCTGAATGGGAGAAGTGTGGAAATCCCCAGTACAGAGCTGAAGTCACTGTTGATAAATGGGGTCCAGCATCTCTAAGGCCGAGGCCCTGGCAGAACCATAGACCAGTGATCCATGGTCAAGTTTCGATTGAATAAGAGCATGATATATCTTTAGCATAGAACATATCTGCTCTAGTGGTGGAAGAGAGGACAGTGAGGATGTTCAGTGCTCTTGTACATTTGACACGTAGCTGCTTGAAGTGTGGTATAAAGATCAGCTTATGGTCAAAGATAAGCCCCAAGAACTTTATCTCAGGGACAACAGGCAGCACAAATTCACTGATATGGAGTTCAGTATCAGGGAGAATACCCCGTTGGCTGCAAAAGTGCATGCAAATAGTTTGAGAGAGAAAGAAGTTAAAGCCGTTTGCTGTGGTCCACTTCAGTAAATGATTTAGGGCAGTCTGTAACTGCTGCTCAAGATACCTCATGTTCGACGACTAACATGAGATGTGAGAGTTGTCAACATAGAACCCATTTGCAACAGTAAGATGGAGTTATTCAGTGATGGCATTAATCTTTATACTTAAAGGTGTGACACTTAAAACACAGCCTTGAGGGACTCCAAGTTCCTGCAGAAAAGAACAGGAAAATGTTGAACCCACACGAATTGGGAACCCCCTGTCCATTAAAAAATGTTTAATAAAAATGGGCAAATTACCACATAACCCATGTATATGGAGGTCTCGCAAAATGCCATACCTCCATGTTGTATCATAAACCTTCTCAATGTCAAAGAACACTGATACAAGATGTTGTCGTTTGTGAAAGGCTTCTCTGATTGACATTTGAAGTTGAATCAGGTGGTTCATGGTGGAGCTCTGACATCGGGACCCACACTGGGTGGGCGAGAGGAGGTTGTTTGATTTGAGGAACCAAACAACATGAGCATTAACCATCCTCTCTAAAGTTTTATAGAGACAGCTCGTCAAAGCAATTGGACAGTAGTTTCAAGGAATCTTGGGATCCTTCCCAGGATTAGAGAAAGGTGGGACAATAGCCTGGCACCGGGCGTCAGGAAAAACATTCTCCTGCCAGATCCAGTTAAAAACAAGCAGAAGAATAGCAAGAAAAACAGGAGATAAATGGCACAGCATCTCATAGTGTACATCATCAGATCCAACTGATGTGCTGCCAGACCGATGAAGGGCCAGTTTCAGTTCTACCAGTGCAAAGGGACGATTATAGTCATAGACAGAATTAGTTCAAAAGGAAAGAGGTGATCGATCTGTCCAAGTCTTGATGACTAAGAAAGTGGAGGAAGAAAGAGAAGTGCTAGATACCTGGCAACAGCTTTCACCAAGGGTATCAGCAAAGCTCTGGATATCAGCTATTAGAGAGTAAGATCAAGAGAAGGACAAAATTATATTGCCCACTGACCATTCAAATCTTGCCCCATATGACTTTGGAACTGGTGGTGGGAGATATACTGGTTGTGAAATTAATCCATGATTCCTTCTGGCTTTGATGTCTTACCTACCGAGCATGTGCATGGGCCTACTGGAAAGCAATGCTGTGAGAGAGTGTGGGATACCTACGAAAAGTATCCCAGGCCTGTTTTTGAACCTTCCTTGCCATATGGCAGGAAGAATTCCACCACGGATAAGGATATCATGGAAAATGTGTCGAGGTTTCAGGAATACACTGAGCAGCTGCTTGTATAATACAGTCAGTTACTGCTGCCACACAGTCGTCTATTGATGGCTTACAGATGATGGCAGGATTACGTTCTGCAAGAGCAATGAAAGAGGGCCAGTTTGCTTAATCCAGCTTCCTCTGGGGCACGTGAGTCTGATGGCATCAACCACAGCCAGTTTCTCTCAAAATTATAGGAAAATGATCACTGCCTCGTGGATGATTGTCAACCATCCATGAAAAATTGGAGAATAGTGAAGGGGAGGAAACTGAATTATCAGTAGCATTAAAGGGCTGACTAGGTGCATGAAAATAAGTAGAAAAACCAGTAATGAAAAAAAGAAAGGTTGTGATCAGAAAGCACATGCTCTACAGAGAGACCCCTCTCATCAATATCAGCACTTCCCCAGAGGGGATGATGTCCATTAAAGTACCCCAGAATTGAAAAGGGAGACAGCAACTGTTCAATGAGAGAATCAAGGTTTGATTAACCATAGATCTCTCCAAGCAACAGGTAGAGAGAACAAACAGTGATGGTATGATCCAAGGAAACACAGATGGCTATGGCCTCCGAGGGTGTGTTGAGTTGCAAAGACAGGGCACATGCTGATCAACCAACAGTGCCACTCATCCATCACACAGCCTGTCATTTCTGTACAAAGAAAACTTCCGAAAGATAACTGTATCAGCAGGTTTGATTAATGTTTCCTGTAAGGAAAGACATACAGGATTGTAGGAAGCAATCAGTGTTTTGATGCCATCCAGAATATAATGTAAACCTTGACAGTTTCATTATATCCAGGTGGCCATTTTTATTTATGTGTTGGTGAATTGGGTGGAGAACCTTTCTGTTTATGACCACGTCTCTTTTCTTTACTGTCCTTATTCGAGGGAGGTCTATCGACCTCCATAGACCCTGCCCTTGTTCGATTGGGTAGGTTTTTGCTGTTGGAAGAGGATTCCAGCGACTGAGGATGTGAACAAATGATGGTTTTGCATCTTGGGGTTGGAGAAGATGTACCTGAGACAATGCTTATACCCGAAACCAAACAAAGTGGATCTTGGAATTTTCTGGAATGCATGTTAGGAGCAGAGAAGGGTATTGAAGTTGATTTATCAACTTTTTAACCATGTAGGCCAAAAGACCTTTCATGTGGTTTGAGAATGAGGCACAGAGAAAACCGTCTGCACTCCCACTGTAGTAGTGGAATGAAGTGCAGCAGCATACGTCCAAGATGAAGTGGTGGACAGCAACTTTTGAGCCTCAGGGTAAGTAATGTTTTGTATCGTTTTCAAATGCTGCACCTCTTTTTTCCAATTATTTATGGCAGGAATGAAAGTAGGATGAGTGAGAACCATTACAATTGGTGCAATAAGGGTCCATTTCACATTCATAGGCATTGTGGTTTTTGCCACCACAAGAGCACATGCCAAGCAACCACAACATGATGGCTTTGAGAGACCAAACTGCTGGCACTGGAAACATCTGAGAGGGTTTGGAATGTATGGCCATACCCTCCAATTAAGATAACCTGCCTTGATAATGGCAGGTGGACGCAGTGATGTAAATGTCAGAATGAGGACATTGGTTGGCATCGTAATTCCATCTTTTTGAGTGGAGATACGCCTCACTACAGAAACCCCTTGGGTGGAGAAACCAGTGAGAATCTCCAACTCTGGGATGTTCTTCATGTCCCTCTCAACAATAACTCTTCATGATGAATTTAAAGTAGCATGAGATGTAACCTCAATAGGTATATCCCCAATCACCTTTGAATGCAAGAGGAGTTCACTGTGTTGAGATGTGGATATTTCCACCAACCTGTCACCAGACTGAAGCTTCTTTTCTGACTTTGGAGAGCCAGCAAGTCCCTCTTGTCTCTTCTGAATGAAAAAGGGAGACATATGCCCTAAAGGTTTATCTGAAAGAGAATGTATTATAAGAAAATGAGATACAACAGGTGTTATAGATGTTGAAAATTGCTGCTCAGGATCTTCAAGTTGTGGTCGTTTACCTATGAACTGTTTTTCCACTATTTTATTTAAGTTTATTTAAAGGATCCATAAAAAAGGAATATTTCAGTGCTCAATAACACAACCCACCATGGAGCCCTACGAGGGGATGCACTAGATTGCATAACAAGGACATTGCAACAATGCCAGGGTTATGTGAGCACTATAACCAAACATCAGCATCAGATACAATGTCCACAACAGCTGTAGAGAACATCCAATACTGGTATTGGTTGACCCTAGACCAAGTGGACCAGCCGACTGACCCAAGGTGGGCCACCCCAAGGCTACCCATCAACAGGAATTCAAGGCCAAAGTGGTGTGTTAGGATTGGACCCCTCAACCACCAGGATCCTCTCTTCCCCATCACGGGTCATTATGCACAGCAAACATGTGGGTAGATGTTTAAATCCCAGAGAAGGTAAACTGAAATAACAGAACCTTTCCAAGGAGGTCATCTCACCACGTACAGGAATCCACACTGAGGGGTGTCACAGGTGGAGATGACTACAAGTCATAGAAAGATGGGTTGTTCATTGAAGGCAATTTCATTTAATGACAGTCTCAATTTGGCCAGCTACACCTGGATGCTCAGGCCAAAAAGAGAAATGGCAGATTATCTATTCTGAAATAGCACAGCTCACCAAAGAAGGAGGACACAACCCCAGATGGAAAGCTGTGGTGAGAATTGAAAAGAGAAATGGCAGATTATCTATTCTGAAATAGCACAGCTCACCAAAGAAGAAGGACACAACCCCAGGTGGAAAGCTGTGGTGAGAATTGAACCTTGATAGCATACTGAAAAGATAATTGCAAACAGAAGAGGCTTAAATTCACCTGTTGTGTAGAAAATTATGAATAAAAATGGGTAAAAAAGAAGTTTGAGTAGGATACCTGCAAATAGTATCTTAAGCCCACTTCCGAGCCTACTGTACCTGCTGGCAGGCAGAAAACCACCATGGATGAGAATACTGTGGGAAACATGTTGAAATTTAGGTGATAGAACAACCAGCTGGTTGAATAAAACAATCAGTTATTGCCTCCACACAGTCATTGATAGATGGAAGATTAATGACAGCAAAATTTAGCTCTGAGAGAGTTGTGAAAGCAAGCCAGTCAAACTGTTTCAACTTCCACCATGGCACTTTGGTGGGGTGACATCAACCATGGCTGACATCCAACAAAACAAAGGGAAAATAATCACTGCTCTGAACCTTCCGAAAAAAAAGAACAGATAGATAACTCAATAGCACTAAAAAACTAACAAAGTGCTGAAAATGGGTGAAGTCATCAGTACTGAAGAGAGACAGGTTGTATTCTGAGAACAAATGCTCTACAGAATGAGCCCTCCCATCAATATCAGAACCACTCCCAAAGGGTTTTGTCTCCATTAAAGTCTCCCAAGATAAAAATGGGAGACAACAACTGTTCTATGAGAGCTTCAAGGTCTGATTGACTGTACATCTCTCCTATAGACAGATAGAGAGAGCAAACAGTGACGGTACAACACAAAGAAACCTGGATGGCTACCACCTCCAAAGGTGTATCCAGTGGCACAGACAAGGTGGGCATGTGCTGGTCAACCAGCAGTGTTATCCCCTTCACAAACTCATCCATCACACAGAACTGTCATTCTGGTAAAAAGAAAACTGCCAAAACTACAGGCAGCATCATATGAAACAAACTGTTCATCATCATGAGAAACCCTTTTGAAGTAACAAAGTATCTCAGGACAGATGGTATGGGTATTAATACTTTCACTAATAAAGCAGATAGCAATGTTTTGACCTTCTTAGGTTAATGTTAACTTGAAGATAATCTAAGAAGGTCGAAACATTGTTCTGTGCTTCATTAGTAAAAGTGTTAATACTCATACCAGCCTTCTTGAGAAACAAACTGTATCTCCTTTAATTTTCATATCAATCAATTTGGTTGGGCTTTCACTTAACCTTTTAAGATAAACAATCAACCACCTACATGTTTAATACACTTTTTGTCCTCCTACTATTGTAAATGTAGTTAATACACAACAAAAATTCAGATTGGCTATTTCAAACTCATAGATGTTGGTCTAATCTAAAATAATACACAAATCAATTAAGATCCGTTTTCTTTTTTAATTTCAAGGAGTTCAAACCATCCCACTTTCACTACTCCTCCACTTCAAGCATTGAATAAATGCAATCTTTCTTTCTACCATCTTGACTCAAACTAAAAGATGTAAATTACTAGCTTATTGTGTTCTGTTCCAATATTTTCTGTAGTATAATAATTATACTTATAAAGAAAGTAAAATTCATAAAATAGAACTGGTGACCATCAAAGTGCCAAACATTTAAAATATGATACAAGATTTCCTTTTTTTTGTTTTTATAAGCTGACACTTTTTTATCAATGAAAAATCTTGTCATAAAACTTCACACATTATTATATCAGTGAATAACAAACATAGTTGCAGAGAAGTGCATTTAAAACCATTAAGAAATCTTATTGAGACAGATGTGTCATGCTCAGGGATGCATACGTTTATGATCAGTGCTTAACATAGACAAAATTTGTTAAGCCAGCCCATTGGATTACAGAAAAGTGCATTTTATTTTATGTTTTGTTTTTTTATTTCCTCTTTTTTTTTTGTTTGAGTCCTTAAGAATTTATTTGAATATTTGCAAAATATGTCCCACCTTATCACCTTTTGCACCAGGAAATCCAGGTGGCCCTCTAATACCAGGTAGTCCTTCACGTCCAGGATTTCCAACTGGACCTGGTGGTCCTTGATCTCCTTTATCACCTACGACAAAAAGCAAACATCTGCAATATTAAACCATAAATAAAATGTTGTTTTTGTATACTAAATGTAATGTTATACATAAATGTGGCAAGTGATTACTAAGCTGTAACTTAACCCTTTGCATCTGGGGTTGGCTCTTTTATACATATCATGACCTTTTACTTTCAAAATGCTATTAAACAATTTTATTATTAATCTATATTCATAAAATTCACATTAAAATTTAGTTTTGACTTCATGTACATATTCTTTCTCAATTGTTATTTCTTCATATGATGCATCTGAACTCTGATTTATCCCTTTTAGAATTTTCTTGTCTCAAAAATAGACTACTTCAGTTTCCAACTGATTAAAAACCAAAGCTATACATAATCACAAGGAAAAATTAAAATGTTGAACTTCCAACCCTTTTGACTAGCCAAGATATCAATAAATTTGTCAAATGCACCATAGAAGCCTTTCTTCCTTCTCTCCAACTTTCAAGATTGTTCAATAATCAGCTTTAAATGATTAATATACACATTTATAATCAAGAAATAGCTAGAACAGGTCTTCCTCTACTTGAATCCATCGTCTTGAATTTACTGCTGAAATTTTCCACTCCACAAATGACTCTCATCCCATTACTATTATGGTGCTAGTCCAACTTTTTAAAAGAATTTTTTTACTTATTTGGAGCTTACTTAGAAATTCAAGTAAATTACAGTAGTTTTGGAACATACTGTTCTCATTATTGATAAGTTTTTGTATTCTAAAGAAACAAATTTGAAAGCTACTCAATTTCTTTTATGGACAATAACACTTGCGAAACTCAATAAAGTTTATTGAAGAACATCTAAAATGTGTTACTTAAATGTAAATGAGCTTAAGTATGCAGTAAGTATTATAAATATATTTTAATTATTGTTCCATACTTTTTGACAAAAACAACAAAAGGATAAAAATAGCAAACTTTTCATTATAGTCTAACAAAACTTCCGGAAAATAACATAAAACAATATTTAGGGACAACAAGAGACTCTTTGTCCATCTAGGTTGTTTCATTTACTAAACTACACTCAAACTATAAACAAAAAAGATAAAACTATCAAATACAGCCCTTATCATTCATATATTTCTTAAGCTTTTTCTCAAACCCTTTAAAATTACTGCTTCCATAATATCTGAAGGAAACTAGTTTTAAAGGTAAACTATCCTGTTAAAAAATAAAACTGAAGATGGCTCTTACACTTTCAAAATGTATATTTGTGTTCCCTAGTCCTACCATTCTTGCCATTTAGTATGAAAAAAGTGATGCATCAATACTATCAATGCCTTTTGCAATCTTAAACACCTTAATTAGGGCTCCTCTAACTCTTCCTTTTTTTTCAAGAAAAAACAATTTTAGAGATCTTAATCTCTCCTCATATGGCAACTTTCCATGCAAAGTTTAATTCTAGAAACGTTTCTCTGAACCCTTTCCAACAATTCAATGTCTTTTCTAAGGTAAGGATTCTAAGACTAAACACAATATTCCAAGTATGGCTGAACCAGTGACCTGTAACATTATCTTTTAAAAATTGCATTCAATATTTCTGTAGATACAACTTAAAATTCTAATTGTCTTACTACTAGTAATAATACACTGCTTGGATGGCTTAAGAAACTAATAAAACACGACACCAAGATTTTTTCTTCCATAACATTGTTAAGGTTATCCCTATCAAAATTATACTCACAATTAAAATTATGATAACCCATATGCATAACCTTGCATTTATTGCAATTAAAAAACATCTGTTTGTATACCCAACTCACTAAATGATCTAAATTCATTGTAAATGAGCAGCATCCTCTTCATAGCTAACAACACCCAAGACCTTAATATTATTGATAAATTTAAGAAATTTATCGATCATTCCCTCATCTATGTCATTTATGTATCTCAAAAAGAACAAAGGTCCTAAGACTGAGTTCCAAGATACCATACTTGTGACATTAATCCATTTTGACAAAACTACATTTGTAACAGCCCTCTGCCTTCTTCCATCCAGCCACTCTTCTATCCATTTAACTAACTTATCTCCCACACAAATACAGATCAATTTTCTAACAAGTCTTTTATGTGGCATCTTATCAAATGCTTTCTGAATATTCAGATACACCAAATCTACACCTTTACCTTCACCTAAATAGGCAGTAACCTTATCAAACAATGTCAAAATATTTATAAGGCATAATTTTTATTTAGCAAAACAATGGTGACTGTCCAATAACATGGTGAACTTTGTTTAATGACTTTGCAAAGCATTTTTTAATCAGATTTTTCAAATATATTCCTATGACTGATGTAAAACTATTATGTCTGTAAATACTAGAACAATTTATATCATCTGGCCATTATTTAGGGACTTATGAAATTTGTCTCAAGTAGACAAATCTACTTTTATCTGAAATTTGGGGGAAATATTATCTAACTTAGGAAATTTATTTTTTAAACTTCCCAATTTTACCTTAAAAAGCTAAGAATTGATGTGATTATCATGTTCAATTTTTTTCTCTCTGTCAACTGTTAACACTGGTTGCTTGTTTTGGTGTTTTATGGCGCAAAGCAACTCGGCTCTCTGTGCCAAACATGTGGTAAAAAGTTAAAATTAAAGTAAAATTATTAAAATTCATAAAAGGAAATTAAGATAAAACAAAGTTTAATTTTTGAATTAAAAACATAAATAGCATTAAATCCAATTTTTACATCTAACCTACAGCTGTAAAAGAAAAAAACTAGAGTAATAAAAGTTATAAAAGACTTTTTGTAGCATAATTATAATTGTCATAACTCGCCAGGAAAACTAACAAGTTCAAAAACTACCGTCAGTTACCTGAAGTTGGCCTTTCCAGTCCTGGTTTCGAGTTATTTGACATTACGGCCATTTTCTAATTTCAAATCAAACTAGATGTACATTGATTCTTAAAATGGAATCACATTAAAATATGTCAAATATATACATTATAAAACTTAAATAGCATTAAAAAGATTAATGGCCTTTAAAAAACTGAAGACATTCCTAAGATCAACAGTGTCATCATTGCCAATAACACTGTTTTACATTACGGATAAATCTTGGGACAGAAAGTGTTTAAAATGGTGCTGTATCAGAGTCATAACAATGGTAAGACAATAAAATGTGGCTTA
This sequence comes from Tachypleus tridentatus, assembly GCF_004210375.1. Classification (NCBI taxonomy): domain Eukaryota; kingdom Metazoa; phylum Arthropoda; class Merostomata; order Xiphosura; family Limulidae; genus Tachypleus; species Tachypleus tridentatus. The sequence continues at coordinate 94,199,976 of NC_134837.1, forward strand.
TTGTGACATGAGTGTTACACAAACAGCACATTGGTGCATCAGTCCCAGATAAAAGAAAATGATAAGTTAAAAAAATTGTGACCAATGGGTAGTCTAGTTAGAACGACTTCCTCTTTCCAATCCTTACAGAAGCAAGATGGCTAAAGTCCAATAGAGGGTTTTATTTGGAAAAGCTTGTTTTCATATTGCTCACTCCAAGTTGACAGCCAACTGGCATGGAGCTGAGCCTTGAATACAGGACCAGTGTCCATGTATGTAACAGGCACAGCAGTGATAGTGCCAGAGCAGATTCATTTAGGTGCAGTGTTGGCAAGCTCATTACCGCAAATACCAACATGGCTTGGTATCCAGAAAAACTGGATAGAAGTAAATGATAAAGAGAAATGGGCCAGTTGGTTTTGAATATTGGACAGAACAGGGTGTGAACTAACCTGAAGCACTTCAAGGGCCAGTAGAGAACTAAGCAAGTCAGTATAAATAGTGCTGTTTGAGTACTGCTTAGCTTCTGTGTGATCCATGGCAAGAGAAATGACATACAATTCAGCAGTGAACAAAGAAGGTGTATAAGCGATTCTGTGCACGCCCACCAAAACACAACAAACCATGGCAGAGCCCACACAGTCATCTGATTTTGAACCATTTATATAAATAGGAATGGAAGGATGGTCCGAAAGATGTTCAGCAAATAACAGATTGTATTTCCAATTGGGAGTATCTGCTTTTCTCACATGATTTAAAGATAGGTCACATTTGAGGGCAGTAAGTAGCCATGGTGGGATGGGCTGACCACTGGATGCAGCAATGTTATCCAAGGACAGACCTAATTTATCCAACTGTGCCTGGATACGAAGGCCAAAAGGAGTGACGGAAGATTGTCTATTCTGAAAAAGTATGGCCCACCAAGGAAGGAAAACACAACCACAGCTGGGATGCTTTGGTAAGGAATGAAGGTTCGAAGCATATATTAAAGACAGTTGCAAACAGCAGAGGTGCAAAGAAGGTTCATGAGACTATGTATAAGCTCTGAATTGGGGAAGTGCCAAAGTCCTTCATGATGAATAGGGTCCAGAATCTTTAAGGCAAAGGTCCTGGCATAGCCAAAGACCAGTGATCCATAGTCTAGTTTCGATCGAATAAGAACAAGATATATCTTTAGCACAAAACATCGATCCACTTCCCAAGTAGTGGAAGAAAGGACACAGAAATTGTTTAGTGTTTTTGAGCATTTGGCCCATAGCTGTTTGATGTGTGGTATAAAGTTCAAATCTTATGGTCAAAGATAAGCCCCAAAAACTTTGTCTCAGGAACCACAAGCACCACAACGTCACCGATACGGAGTTCAGAATAAGAGTGAATACCCAATTGGCCGCAAAAGTGCATGCAAGTAGTTTGAGAGAGAGAGAAGTTAAAGCCGTTTGCTGCTGTCCACTTCGATAAATGATCTAGGGCAGTCTCCAGCTGCCACTCAGGATACCTCATGTTCGATGACTGACATGAGATGCGAAAGTTGTCAACATAGAGCCCATTTCCAACAGTAAGAGGGAGTTGTTCAGTGATGACATTAATCTTTATACTGAAAAGTGTGACAATCAAAATATAGTCCTGAGGGACTCCAAGTATCTGTAGAAAAGAACAGGAAAGTGTTGAACCTACATGAACTTGGAATCCCCTGTTCATTAAAAAAATGTTTAATAAAAAAGGGGCAAATTACCAGGTAACTAATGTATATGGAAGTCTTGCAAAATGCCATACCTCCATGTTGCATTATAAGCCTTCTCAATGTCAAAAAACACTGATACAAGGTGTTGTCATTTGAGAAAGGTTTCTCTGATTGACATCTGAAGTTGAATCAGGTGGTTCATGGTGGAGCTCTTTTGTTGAAACCCACACCAGGTGGGCGAGAAGAGGCTGTTTGATTCGAGGAACCAAACAAGATGAGCATTAACCATCCTTTACAACATCTTACAAAGACAGTTTGTCAAAGCATTTGGACAGTAGTTTGAAGAAATTTTGGGATCCTTCCCAAGCTTAGACAAAGGTGGGACAATAGCCTGGCACCAAGCATCAGGAAAAACATTCTCCTACCAGATATGGTTAAAAACAATCAGAAGAATAGCAAGAAAAGCAGGAGATATATGGCGTAGAATTTCATAGTATACATCATCAGGTCTGACCAATGTACTGCCAGACTGATGAATGGCCATTTTGAGTTCCACCAGTGTAAAGGGATGATTATAATCATAGAAACAATCAGCTCAAAAGGAAAAAGGTGATTGCTCCGCCTGAGTCTTGATGGCTAAGAAGGTGGAGGATGAAGCAGAAGTGCTAGATACCTGGCAAAACCTTTTACCCAGAGTACTGGTGATGCTCTGGCTATTAGCTACTTCCTGGCCATCAGAGAGTAAGATCAAGAGGGAAACAGAATTATATTGCCCACTGACCTTTCGAATTTTGTCCCATACATCTTTGGAACTAGTGATAGAAGATATGCTGGTTGTGAAATTAATCCAAGAGTCCTTCTGGATTTGATGTCCTACCCACAGAGGATGTGCACTGGTCTGCCAGAAAGTGATGCTAAATGAGAGTGTGGGATACCTACAAAAGTACCCCACGCCCATTTTTGAGCCTCCTGTGCCATGTGGCACGCAGGATTTCACCATGGACGAGGATATCGTGGAAAATGTATCGAGGTTTTAGGAATACAATGAGCAGCTACTTGTATAATACAGTCAGTTATTGCTGCCATACAGTCGTCTGTTGATGGCTTACAGATAATAGCAGGATCAAGTTCTGTGAGAGCAGTGAAAGAGGGCCAGTTCGCTTGATCCAGCTTCCACTGGAGAACAAGGGTCAGGTGGCATCGACCACGACCAGCCTCTCTCAAAATTATAGGAAAATGATCACTGCCTCGTGGATTATTGTTAACCCTCCATGAAAAGTGGGAGAATAGTGAAGGGGAGGAAACTGAATTATCAGTAGCATTAAAGGGCTGACTAGGTGCATAAAAATAAGTATAAGAACCACTATTTGAAAGAGAAAGGTTGTGATCAGAGAGCATACACTGTACAGAGCAACCCCTCCCATCAATATCAGCATTTCCACAGAGATCAGTTCGGACCTTTTGCCAATTAAGGTCCCCAGGATTAAAAAGTGAGACAGCAACTGTTCAATGAGAGCATCAAGATCTAATTGATCATAGGTCTCTCCAGGCAACAGATAGAGAGAACAAACAGAGAGGATATGACTCAAGGAAACACAGATGGTTATGGTCTCCAAGGGCATGTCGAGTGGGAAAGGCAGAGTGGGCATGTGCTGGTCAACCAATAGTGGCACCCCTCCATGCAATCGTCCATCATACAGTTTGCCATTTTTGTACAAAGAAAACAACTGAAAAGTGACTGTATTGGCAGGTTTCAGAAATGTTTCCTGAAAGAAAGGACATACAGGATGGTAGGAAGCATCGAGTGCTTTGCTGTCATCCAGATTAGAATGTAAACCTTGACAGTTCCTTTGTATCAAGGTGGCAATTTTTATTTATGTGTAAGCAAACTGGGTGGAGAGCCCTTCTGTTTATGATCATGTCTTTTTTTCTTTATTGTCTTTATTCAAGGGAAATCTGCCAACCTCCATGGATCCTGCCCTGGGTCGAATGTGAATGTCTTTGCTGTTGTAAGTGGATTCCTGTGACTCACTGTGTAAACCAATTAATCGTTTTGCATCTTTGGGTGGGAGAAGATGTATCTGAAGAAATGCCCATACCCAGAACCAAAAGAAGTGGATTTTAGGATTTGCTGGAACGTATATTAGGAACAGAGATGGGCATTGAAGCTGACTCATCAACATTTTTAACCACAGAGGTCAAAAGACTTTTTTATTTGGTTTGAGAACAATTCTTTTGGAGGCACAGAGAGATCTATCTGCACTCATACAGTAGTTGTGGAATGAAGTGCAGCAGCATACATCCAAGATAAAGTGGTGGACAGCAACTTTCATGCCTCAGGGTAAGTAATGTTTTGAATCATTTTCAAACACTGCACCTCTTTTCCTTTCAATCATTTAGGGCAGGAATGAAAGTAGGATGAGTGAGAGCCACTGCAATTGACGCAATGAGGGTCCGTTTCACACTCATTGGCATCATGGTCCTTGCCACTGCAAGAGCACATGTCAAGGAATCATGACATGATGTCTTCGAGTGACAATGGAAACATCTGAGAGGATTTGGAATGTATGTCCATACCTTGCTATTGAGATAACCTGCCTTGATGATGACAGGTGGACGTGGTGATGTAAATGTCAGAATGAAGATACTGGTCGGCATTATAATTCCATCTTTTGGAGTGGAGATATGCCTCACTGCAGAAACTCCTTGGGTGGAGAAACCAGCAAGAATATCTGACTCAAAAATGGTCTTCAAATCCTTCTCAACAATAACTCCTCATGATGGATTCAAAGTAGCATGAGGCATAACCTCAATAAGTACATCCCCAATCACCTTTGAAAACAAAAGGAGTTCACTGTGTTGAGATGTGGATGTTTCCACCAATATGTCACCAAAGCAAAGCTTCTTTACTAACTTTGGAGAGCCAGCAAGTCCCTCTTGTCCCTTCTGAATGAAAAAGGGAGACATCTTCCCTAAAGGTTTGTCTGAAAGAGAATGTAATATAAGAAAATGAGGTACAGGTGTTACAGATGTTGAAGATTGCTGCTCAGAATCTTCAAAATGTGGTCATTTACCTATGGACTGTTTTTTCACTGTTTTATTTAAGTTGTTATTTGGAGGATCTATAATAAAAAGAATATTTTGGTTCCCATTGACCCCACCCATCGTGGAGCGCTACGAGGGAATGCACTACAATGCCAAACAAGGACACTGTAGAAACACCATGGTTTCATAAGCACTATACCCAAACACCAGCATCAGATAAAATGTCCACAACAGCTGTTGAGAACATCCAACACTGGTATTTGGTTGACCCTAGCCCAAGTGGACCAGCCAACTGACCCAAGGTGGGCCACCTCAAGGCTGCCCATCTACAGGAACTCAAGGCCAAAGTGGTGTGTTAGGGTTGGACCTCTCAACCACCAGGATCCTCTCCTCCCCTTCATGGGTCACCAAGTACAGCAAACACATAGGTGGATGTTTGGATTTAAGAGGAGGTAAACTGAAAGAACAGAACCTTTCCTGGGAGGTCCCCTCACTAGATACAGGAATCCACACCAAGGGGAGCAAAAACTGAAAAAAAAAAGCAGAATAACCTAGCCAACTAATAATCATCAGATACAAACATTCCTTTAATATTCTTCAGAGGCCCTACTCCAATCTTAACATTTTGTTTACCTCTAATGTTTTTAAAGAAATCCTTATTGTTCTCTTCCACATTTCCAGCCAACCTTTCCTCATAGTTCCTTCTGATTTTCTAATCTCCTGTTTCACCAACTCTCTTGATCTTCTATAATCTTCTAAATCTCACAGCATACCAGTCAATTTAAATTTCTTAAACTTGTGATTCTTTTCTTTAATTTTATCTTTTAAAGTTTTTGTAAGCCATCTGTTTTTTTTTACTTGCAATCCCCCTTTTCTTTCTATAAGGAATATGTTCATCATGAATATTTAAAAAGTTATCTTTAAAGATATTCTATTTACTCAGTGTCTTGAAATAACTCAGCTGCCCAATTCACAACTAATAACTCTTGCTGCATCCCTTCAAGAATTGTTTCTGAAATTTCCATCCAAAATATAATTATTCCATATCTCCATATGTAGCATAATATGAAATCTAACAATGATCACTTGCACCCAAATGCTCTCCAGTATCCATCCTCTTAACCATCTCTTTATTAGAGGTTAACAATAAATCAAAATAACATTGTTTATAGTAGGTTCCTTGAGCAATTGGTGGAGGATACTATCTTGAATAGTTTCCAAAAACCTTTCTCTCTTATGGTGGTTAGACTCCAGCATTTCCTAATCTACGTGCCTAAAATTAAAATCACCCATAAGTATGACCTCATTGACAACTGAAATCTTCACCTCACTGTAAAGTTTCTCAATTATTTCATCAGCATCATTTAGTGGCAGATATAAAATCAGATGGATTCAATTTCCTTGCTATTATCTTTAATATCCTCCAACTTTGAGAGTATGTAATTTACATTTTCCATATGAAGCCACTTATCCCCCTCGCTTTTTAGTACTCTCTCCCTGTCAAATAATCTATAACCAAAAATAATTTTTGTCGTCAAAACTGTCTACATTTAACCATGTTTCAGTTATTCCCATTATGTAAAAGTCCTCCATCCCTAGCAGTACTCTAAAGTCATTTATTTTATTTCTTATACTTCTTGCATTAAAGTACTAAGAATTAAGCCTACCATTAAAACTACTTTTATATTTAGTTTCTAAACTTTTCTAACCATCTGATTTTTTTTAATTTAGCTTATTCTGGTGCTCTCCACTGTCTAGTCGTAGTTTAAAACTTACCTTACAACTTAGTTAATAGCTCTTGCAAACAAGTCAGCACTTACCCTATTTAAATGTAGTCCAGCCATCCAAAAAATCTCATTTCTGTATATGTACAGCAGAGTTGCAATGTTTACTGAAAGCTTGGGAAGTTTTATGAAGATACTCTTAGAAAATTAGTATTTATAATAGGCCCAAGCAAAGTACCCATCCACAGTGAAGGGAATAATTTAAGTTAACTTAACAAAAGTTCATGTCCCAAGTGAAAGAAAAAAAAAAAAAAAAGTTAAAGTTAATCCATCAATTTAATTATTTCATGAACTTTAAAAAGGTTAATTTTATTGCACTCTTGATTTTACTCACAGCTACTTCACTCTGAGTTACTTATGCCACCCACCCCAAAAAGCAATTGTTGAACATTTATATTATGATTAGAGCTGCTCAACAATCACATGTGGTAAATTTACATTTTCATTCTTTAAATTATGTTAATTTTTGAAAGGTAAATGATAGTGTGAGTAATTCCTAACAATTTAGTGTAGAATATCCTGCTTCCAAAATAAAATTTGGCATCAACATTATTCATTTCAAAAGTGAATATTGAACTTTGCTTGTGTGCACAGCTTTTCAAGTGCTGCATGGATGTAGCCATTATAAAATGGAGACAGGCAAGTGCTCATACAGACACCATAGTATGCAACATATACAATATTATTACACATACCTTTACAGATATTAAATCAGTTACTTTGAGCAACCCCATGAATAGGTTTTTGTTTTTTTTAAATTAATGTTCAATAAAATTTTATTTTAGCATAGTGTTATGCCAGACCATAGATTTTACTAAAAAAAACAAAAAAACCTTTTGGTCCAATAACCCCTCGTACAGAAGCAGGCTCTCCTTTTTGTCCCTTCTGTCCATCACGACCTGGAATCCCAGGCTCACCCTTGGTAAAGAGACACAATTAAATTTTAACATATATATAATAAGAAACACAGAAATTAAAACTATGCTGACTTTATTTAACATTTAAAGTGTGTTTAATGATAATTAGTATTTTAAAATATTAAATACATTTTCCAATGACAATAGATTTAAGCATGTACTGTGAATTAAGCTCTAAAGGACATTTAATATAGGCACATTCTTTAAAAAATGTTTTATGCAAGTAACATTAATGTTCTTACATCTTCACCAGGTGGACCAATTAAACCCGGAAGCCCATCATTTCCTTTCTCTCCTGAAAACCCATGAGGTCCAACTGGCCCACGTGCACCTGGAAGACCTGGAGCTCCAATCAATCCTTGTTCCCCTTTCTCACCCTTTTGGCCAGGTTGACAGTCAAGACAAATTCCTGGTTCTCCTGCAGATGAAAACATTGAAACACTAATTACTTAACAGTAATGCTTACATTTCTAGAATCTAATGTGGTAAATGGTATTTAATACAAAAAACCAAGAGGCACAAGAAGCAATACAAGTTATAAATATATTCTATATTTTCTTTAAAAAATATCACACACTGAAAGCTACATTATATGCTTTTCTATTATTCCCTATTTGATATTTATTTTTATTAAGTTCTATGTAGTTTTTATTATTTAATTACTTTTCAACAATATTAATTATGTGTTTAATTTTATTTCCTATCTTTATATCCTTAATACAAGTTTTAATTAATGATCAAACTATGCCATTTTTCAGATTGAAATCTACATTATACTTTTTATCATGAAATAGTGAAATATTTATATGCATGAAGAATGTTATGGCACAGACAACTTTACAACAGTAAGTTTTTCTATTGTTTAATGGAAATTAATGGCATATTCCAAAGCCACACTACAACCACTTAACAATTCTATATAACCTAAAGATATATGAGGAAGCATTGTGCATGGTTCCAAATTATTTACCAAGGATTAGAGCCATCAAATGAAATTACAAGTTTGAACCAGCTTACAGTAATATATGCAGAGCATATAAGATATAACAAGTAACAAATAATCAAATGCCTTTAATTAGTCTCAGAAGTCAACATTTTCTTAAACTAAAAAGTATTTCCAATAATACTTCTCTTTTCACACTTATAGCTGTTACTCAAATAACAGGATTTTTTCCTTTGCCCATCTAAGCATTGGTCCGATTTTTTCTCACTTGATCCACTCTTTTATACCCTATTTAACTGCCCAAAGCAATATTTTTCTCATGACACTCTCCACTTACATCAATGAGCTCTCTATCTTGATACTGTATATAGGCATCTCATTCAGATAATGTTATCAATTTTTCAAGACTGACTCCATCTCAGTCCTTAACACTGGCTCTTAGTGAGGAGGAAGGGTAAGAGTGTGAGAGAAAAGGTAAGTATGACTGGAAATACATTTTCAATTTAAGAAAATGTTAATTTCTAAAATATATGCCTCATCTCCCACTTATAACCAGAATCCAACATTTGAGAAGGTGGAGGAGCCAGTGAGGGCATTATCCACACCAAAAGCACCTGCACAGATCTTGAGTGTACCAAGACAAGAAAGATATTCAAGTGAGAGAACTGCACTACACCCAGAACAGGTATGCTCTTCACCCTGAACTTAGTTCTTTTATCAAGGGTGGAAGTGTACGAGGTCTGTTCAAAAAATACGCGGACTGACGTCATAAAACAAAATGTACTTTATTGAGAAGTTACAGGTCTGGGACCCCTTCAAAGTACTCTCCTCCCCAACGCACACACGTATCCCAACGGTGTTTCCACTTGTTGAAACAGTCCTGGTATGCTTCTTTTGTAATGTCCTCCAGCTCCTTCGTTGCATTTGCCTTAATCTCGGGAATCGTCTCAAATCTTCTTCCTTTCAAGGGTCTTTTGAGTTTGGGGAACAAGACAAAATCGCAAGGTGCAAGGTCAGGTGAGTAGAGGGTGTGGGGAAGAACAGTGATCGAGTGTTTGGTCAAAAACTCACGATTTCTGAGGCACAAATTTCGCAGCAACGCGGTGCATTTTCAATTTTTCGGTCAAAATCTCGTAACAAGGTCCAACTGATATCCCACACTCTTCAGCAAGCTCCCTGACAGTCAGACGTCGATTTGCCCACACCAAGGTGTTGATTTTGTCGACGTGTGGGTCGTCAGTTGACGTGGAAGGGCGTCCAGGATGCTCATCATCTTCAATGGACTGTCGACCATACTTAAAACGTTCATGCCACTTGAAACATGCCGTACGCTTCATAGCAACATCACCATAAGCCGTGTTAAGCATAGCAAAAGTTTCAGTCGCAGATTTTCCAAGTTTAACACAAAATTTCACAGCAAGTCGTTGCTCCTTCAGGTCATTCATTCTGAAATCTTCCAAACGAAAAAATCGCACTTCACTTGAAACCACGTAGCTAATACACAAATGCAGATATCTGCAATCGGGAAATGGCCTCGTAATGAGTTGATCTGTGCGAACCTAGCGACACCAAGCGAATTCCCCTGGAACCAACTGGAGCCGCGCAATTCAAACAAACCGCGTATTTTTTGAACAGCCCTCGTATATAGGCTAGCTCCAACCAGACAGTCAAGGTTCCACTACTCTGGGTTGGAATTTAGGGATTTTGATCCCTATATCCCATGTTGGACTGCAATGTTATATATATAATGTATACAAGTAAGCAACACCTAAATGGACGACAAACCTTCTATTCAACCCAAAAAGTTCATGAGGCAACAACCAAAACTCAGGATGATATGATCTTATATGCCATACACACCCTGATAGTGGAGAATCAAAATTGAACTGGTACTATGAGTAGACTCTCACATAGGCTGGTTCCATTTCTACTGACATCTGGGAAGAACATCAAGGGAACAGGGTAGAAAGGTCCAAACTTTGTCCTCTTCTCCAAGAGTGAAAGAATTCACTCTAACCCTTTGGAGTAAGACCTTCTGTCCACCATCCCAGTGATTGGATACTGGATATGGTAAGGTCTCCCTCGCTCCACTAATATAATCTGACAGGTAATGAGTGTTTGGAAAGTCTTGAAAAACAGTGCTTTGGAAACAGTGCAGTAAGTAAATAAGGTTCCCTAAATTTCTGAAAATAAATTGACTCCAATTTATTCAACCTGATGATTGGTGTGGATGGTCAAGATGCCCTTATACTTTAATCATGATAATCCACAAGTGGCAGTCCAGCTTAGTACAGTAAAAACTAGGTGGTCTTATGGAACACCTAATTTTTACATAGCCTACTGCACCCTGTATAAAATATATTGAATTAATGGTTCCTAGTGCAGAATTTGTTTGATAAAAACACATCTGCCTGGGCCACATTTGCTACAGAATGGGAACCTGTGAAAACAAGTTAAAGGACCCTGAAAGGTAGCAATGAAAAGCTCACCCCTCTGTATAATCTAGCATGAACGAATAAAATGGCTTTAGGGTGTAGGAAAAAACCCTCAGGTGAAGAGACTGCTATATCAGGCAAATAATGTGATATAAAAGTATTGGGAGGGAGTCCACACAATGAGCTCAGCTAGATTTGACCAGGCTGATAAGGGTATAGAAATGTGACAAATCTGATTAGATGTGAATTAAAGAAGACTCCTTACCATCAAAAAGAGTGCAGAATAAAAAATCATTATCTAGCATCTGTATAAGCACTAGAGCAGGCATAAAACCTCCAAGACCCTCACTGACCATGACCACAATTAAAATCTGGTTGGACATAGGAGTGAGAAATAGTGATTAGATGAATAACTAAAGATAATATTCACCCCTTTCCTGGCTGACAGTGTACTGGGGTAAGAGGAACTGGTTTGAGGATGCAGAGAGAATGAGAAAATGGTCTATGGACAAAAGGTGCAAATCACTCTGACCAGCAACGTTTGCAGGTCAGCAACCAGAAAAACTAAACCTTCAACTAAAGGGGGATATATGGTATATAAGAATCATAGCAAAGACAGGTGTTTAGAAAAAGCCTATATTATAATATTAATTTTCCTGTTAGGTAAATGAGATGATTTTGGAATCAAACACTGAAAGCAACTTGAGGAAATTGGAGAGGAATAGAAACTCAAAAATTAAATAGTTGCAATAATTGAATAGTTGATAAGACCACCTTAAATAGGGCAGTTGTGGAAGATGCAAAAACCTCTGCTAAAGAGACAGGTGAGAATATGAGTTATGGTTGGCATTCCTGCCCAAAATGGATTCTACTTCCTCTCAATACACCACTGCTAATATGTATGTCACTTCATTTGATAAATGTTCATATCAAACTAAGCAAAAAAATTGAGACAGGTACAAAGCAACCTAAGAAATTATATCCTGATGCTATGCAAAAGACTTTATAATATCCATACCTGAAACTTGACCTCCTGAATAGCCAAGTGTGCACAGGCAGATTAAGGCTGTCTCTGCAGTTAGTCAAAGAAGTGGACACTCTGGAAGCTACAGAAGACCCTTAAAACTATGTCATATGCATTCATTGCATAGGCATAATGGATTTGAGTGATGCCCATTTTCTTAGAAGAGAAAAAAAAACCAGTGCTTTGGGAGAAGGAAAGATGATTAAGAGTTTAACATTTTAACCTATAACATTGAACTGGGAGTCAACTAAGACTGATTGAGAGACAAGATGAAAAATAAAAAAAATATCCAGACTGATGACATATTGAACTAGAGAAAGAACAGATGTCTCAGCCCTGACAATGAAGCCTGTCTTAGGTATTTCTGAAAGTAAAACCAGTATGTGGTCTTCTAACAACTGATGAGATAATACCAGTAACTAGTCATTCATGGAATAGTGTGTACTAATAAAGATAGAATGAAAATGACAGAAAAACGTATATAATACGGTAAAGACCCAGAACTGCAATAACTGACCCTTGTGCACAACAAATGTCAAGTGTCACCACTATGGCAATGTGTAGAGAGGAGCTGACTATAGCAAATGCACTTTTACAATATCAATAAAAAAATGTCAACTCAGATCAGCAAATGAGTAATTTGTGAGTCTCAGAGAATCTAGACATAGAAATAAACAACAAAGGTCGATGACTGGATACCAAGCTCCTCCTTTCATAGGCCCAATAACTGAGAGGAACAAAACCTTGAAAAAACTAGCACAACTCTCTCACTACTACCAGACTAATCAAACTCTGATAGCCTTAGAACTAAGTTTCAAATTCCAATGATCTGTGGCAGACAGAAACCCTATAGGTTGGGTAAACAATAAAGGTGAAGATACAAACTTAATAACCAATCTTGAATCAAGAGCAGATAGTGCCCCTAGATATATGGTTAAGGTTACCACATGTCCAGAAACTCTCAGAGACAAGCTCCCACAGACTGCAAACATAAACAATAATGACTGACATTGTTCGAGATCTGATTGAGCAGTGGAACCCTTGAAAATAGACAGAATCTATTTTGGGTACCAATGTACTAAATGACTGATGTTGGATAGAGAGACCCAGAAACAGGGACAGAGCTATGACTCCTTGTAATAATTGATGAAGTTCAAGATTCTAATGATAACAGGGAGGAATGTTGAAGCAGAAAATTCAACCAGTATGCATGCTAACAAGGAATCCAGCTCTTCACCAATAAAGCTGGTGATCTTGAGAGTCTTCCAACAAAGTAAAGTGAGAGGAAGACAAAATGGTAGATTTTAGAATTAGAAGTCTGTAGACTTACCCCATTCCATTAGGAGACATAGATTTACTCAAATTAAGTGCAAACTCCACCTTAGAACAATGAAATTCATCATGCAGAAAAAATATTTGAGACAAGAAATGCCTCCATCTAACTGTGGAAAGCTAAAGCACAAAGTTCTAACAATTTGTCAGATAAGGCATAACTGTCCCTTTACATACCTAAGAAGTAAACCTTCCAGTATGAGCCACAACATCCATGGATGGAGAGTCAAACTAAAAATTTGCTTCCAAACATTTCAGTCATTAAGGAAAGAGGACACTTAAAAGCAACTTGGAAAAGCCCAAAATATCACATTCTCAAATAACCAAAAGAAGAAAACAAATGAAAGATAGTTTATCCCAAAATGGCCTTTTTTTCTACTTCATTTTCCCTTTAAAGTCTATGTTAATTACCTCTGAATGGAACAACATTCCACAAAGTAAGTGTTTTGTTAGAGCAAAGCAACAGTGGGCAATCCACTATACCTACCTAAGTGAATCAAACCCTGGACCCCAGCACTACAATTCCATAAACTCACCACTGTCCCATAGGGTACTGAAAAGCCAATAGACTAAATGAAAGTTCAGGAAAAAAACAACTTTAAATTCACTCCAAAATAACAAGGATCCCTATCAGTTGCAATCTCGGGGACCCTGGAGGACCACCACAGATCAGAATGTCTCTATCTCACTACAAATAAGATCACTGAAAATCTCAACAGAGAGTCACTCCATCATTCTTGTGTAATGCTAGATAGTTGTTGGGAGAGACTTAATCTGCCTCGAAGATGGAAAATAATCCAGGAATTCATACCGTAAATTGGGATAACAAGTGAAATAAATTTTTTGTGTATACGCTTATTTATTTTTTATATTTTATAATACATTTATTAAAAATTACTATTATGAAAATCAACTAGATAACACCAATAACAATCAAAGTACCTCTGAACAATAAGAATACTGGAAAAACCTATTAGTGACACTTGCCAAGAAAAAGTGATAACATTATCCGAATGAGGTGCTGATATACAATACCAAGATATGATAAAAGTTACATTGAAGTAGGTGGAGACAAAATTGCCTAATACAATTAAGTGGAGTAAGAGAGCAAAAAAAATCAAATCTATGATTAAATGGGCAAAGGAAGAAACCTTGCCAATAAAGTAACAGCTAAAAGTTGTATGTTTTGAAATTGTGTTTCTCATGAAAGTTGAAGATGTTTTATTTGTGACAGAATAACTTTATACAACACATATCTTTCTGAAATCTGTAGATAATAATTTGCTTTAACTATATATTTAAAAAAATTATGCAGATGTAACATACACTTTTGTTAATGCACTTAACTCTTTTATTTGTTTGTTTTTACCTTTTGCACCAGGGAAGCCAGGACGCCCATTACGACCAGGAATTCCATCAAGACCTGGTTCTCCTTTTCGTCCAGGTACTCCAGGAGGACCAGGAATACCTAAAAGTGAGTCTCCTGGAAATCCTAGAATTATAAAAAGATGTATATAAATATATGCATAGCTTATTCAACTATACTCTCAATTACAACAGAAGCCCATAAAATTAAAAGATGTATATTGTACACACAATTTAGATAGATGAATGGTGATAGCATCTTAGCACTTTATGGTACAAAAAATTGTCAAAATATTAAGAGTACTGATCAAACTACTACACTTCAGTTAGATCTCTATTATCAACACTGTATTTCTCATTGCCTTTATAAGTTGTACAGTAGCATTGCTTACAATTTTTTCTTATTAATTTCACAAAAAAATGTAAAATCTGTATTTATTATTTAGCCCACATTAATACCTCTTTCTCCTTTTGGCCCTCTCTCTCCTTTTTGTCCAGGAATTCCATTAAAACCTGGATGACCATCCATTCCTTTAGGACCAGGAATTGATATGCCACGTTCTCCTTTAAATCCAGGTTCACCCTTTGGACCTGGTAAACCTGGCAGTCCAGGTGGCCCTCTACGTCCATTAAGCCCATCAAATCCAGGGGATCCTTTGCTTCCTTTAGGACCAGGTGGTCCTTCTATTCCAGGAGAACCCGGCAAACCTGATCCACCTGGTGGACCAGGAAGCCCAATAGGTCCATCAGATCCTAAGAATAAGTTAAAAACATAAATTACGATGAGGAAATTAAATATTTTACATTAAATTTTCAAATTTCAAAACCAATAAGTAAAAAACCAGTATTTGAACCCAAAACCAATGTTTTACCACCAAGGTAAGCAAAAAATACAAGCTGTCCCCTGCATGTATGTTCACTATGAAGCTTCTGATCTTGTTGCTATAAAAAGATTCATAATACACTGCTAATAGGTTTGCTTCATCTGCATGTACTTTAGCTGTAATGATATTATGTATAATTTGGTGAATACTTGGTTGTTACAAGGCATAAAGTTACACAAAGGGCTATTTGTGCTCTGCCAACCACAGGTATCAAAACCTGGTTTCTAGCAGCATACGACTGCTGAAATACTGGTATGCCATTAGGAGGCTTATTGGATTAAGTAGCTGATTATTGTTTTTATTAGAAGATAAAAAATTCAAATTTTTTCTAAAGAACCTTAAGTTTACTTTTAGAGTTTTCTATATTATTACAAAAGTAAAGCCAATTGGTGTCTTCTAGTGTTTTAATTTGTTTCACATGCATTTAACATATTTATCTCAGTTTTAATGGCAGGATCTTGTAAAATGTAATGTCTTATGAGATGCCTATATTCTATAATCAGAGCATGGATCCCAGAAATTAATGTCCAGTGATTGGATAAATGTTGTCTTGAGATTGATGGGTGATATCAGGTGTAGAATTGTTTACAACTTTTATGTTTTGTGCACATGTGTAATTTGTATTTCTTGTTTATGTATGTGATTATTGGTAGTAAGTTTGTTTTTGTTTTTGAATTTTGCTCAAAGCTACTCGAGGGCTATTTGTGCTTATTGGTGGTAAGTGAGCATTAAATATTTATCTGAATGTCTGCCAGTCAGTTTTGGTGTTGTTTTAAACTGGAAGGAGTTCCTATGGTGTTGAGAGTTTGCGAGTGTGAATTATGCATGATATGGGAGAGTTCTTGATAAACTGTCCAATTTGTTGTTTTGAATATTAGAATGGACAAGATTATTATTAACTTTAGTATATCATATGTGTTTGCTGGTGAATGAAAGTGAGTGAGTGTGTTGCCATTTATAATTTACACACTGGTTCTGACCAACAAATCTCAGATAGTTATTCCTCTTTACGTGTTTCTCTTCCCATTAAGTTATGTGGAGCATTTAAGTCACCCATAATAAAAGGTTGTAGATTTCTTGACATGTATTGTTGATGGTAATTTGCACCAATGTCTTTTGATGAGGAACAGTAAATAGCTACTATGGGAATCATTATTCTATTGTTTATGTGAATATTACAAAAGGTGGTTTCATTAATATTCAATGTAAAATTGTCCTCTGTTGATATTATATTGACTACATTGTTTTTAAATTAAAAAACTATTCCTTTATTGATTTGTGTGGGGATAAAGAGTAAGATTTGGAACCTGGGATGTTAACATATCAATTTTCTTTTCATAAGGTTTCCATTATAAGTTGGATATCAGAATTAACTTGATTATTTAGATTGTGTATTTTAAATCTTTTGGTGACTAAATCACCTTTACAATTAAGGTGCATTCTTTTTATTGTGTCTGTGAATGTTGGTTTATCCAACATGATATGTAGTGTGGCTTGAAGTTAAGCAGAAGAAAGTAATACCTAGCTATTACCCGAAGAGCCTCTTGACACTCAGCATGTGTTGAGAAGACTGATAATTCACTGAATTCTATGAACATTGACAGAAGTTTAACAGTAAAGCCAGTAAAGTTGAAAGAACTTAGTGTACTGGTGTAGCTGTGGCTGTTTTGCTGGGGGTGAGTTATGTTTGCAAAAGTGTTTGGTGAAGCTGTTGACTGAGTTGTAGTAATGAAATAGAGGCAGGAAATCTGTGTAAGGAAATGACTACCTTTCTATTTCACATATTATTCTAGTAGCTCTAATGTGAAATAGAAAGGTAGTCATACATGGACAAGTTAAGATATTTTAAATCATTTTCTCTTGCAAAAAGAAAAAGTAGTGAGCATATGATTGAAGTGTTTAAAATTGTTAAGGGTATTGACAATGTTGATGTATCATCTATCATCCTCTTTAATACATAATGGTAAGAATGGAAGAGTAAGAGACAGAAATATAGATTTTTTGCAAGGTAGGAGTCACTTTCAGTTAGGAAAGTTTTATTTTTCTAACATGGTAGTTAAAAACTTCATAAATATTTGAATGTATAGGTGGGGAGAAACTATCTTGAATTTATATTTATCAACATTACGCTTGGCACCATACCTCTAATATACATAATCAGCAAGATTAAGCTTATTCTACTTTTGTACATGTATGTTATATTTAAATGGATATTCATATCTCCTCCATCATTACAGTTTTTCTATTACACAGCCACAATCAGACAAAAAATGTAGAACTATCATGAGCTTGAGATGTAACTTTATGTACATTGTATTACCATCTTTGTCTTGTACAGCAGCACATTTGCTGCTAGAAAATTGTTCTTAATAGCCAATTCCATCACTAAAGCAATCTCTTTGAAGAGTTAAAAATGAGATTATTATTCAATTTGTGATGCACAACTTCACTGTGCAAGCCATAAAAAAGACAGTCACAAAATACCTCTTGTAAAAAGAATAACAAAATTGCAGTTGTTAGATAGTTTCTTTATGACAACTGTATATTCTGATAAGTTCTAAAACATTAATAATATACTTACAAAATTTAAATTCTGCATTAGGTTCATTTTATTATGCTCAGACAAAGTTTGTTTACAGGATAGGAAAATTCTTTTTAAGAGCTTTAAGTATTTAGGATCTATAGTAACTAATAACAAACTAAACTTTTCACCAGCAGTATCATTAGTGATCATCCATTATTTTACATGTTCATTTCATGATATGAAGTCTTCTTTGCTATTATGATATTCACCAATATAACCAATAAATGATGCTACCATGTTAGGTAAGACCCACACTTGTTCTCATAACAACCAGGTCAAGTAAACAACAACAACAAAAAAGAACAATACTACATTAAAGTCTCCTAGGAAAGTAAAATTACTTGTAACTAATATTCAGTGTCTCAAACATTTACGTCACTATAAATTTTACTGTCAACTTGTAATGTCTTGGATTATTGGTTACAAACCAAATTTCTTTACTGAGGAAACATAGAAAATGGAAAACTGAATAAGATGTTGATGTTATATACACATTATTTTATTCTGTGATGAGGGTATCTAAGAAACATTAATCACTGTTACTCAGAATGAAAACATTACTAAATGAAAAAAATCATAAATTAAATTCATATTTTGGACTTGAAGTGACACCATATGTGCACACAGGCTAAATTTTCAAGTCACATACAATTCATATATCACCACATCTAATTTTGAATTACTGACCAGAAGGCAGTAAGCCAGTTGTCAACACTTGCTGCCACAAGGATTTTGTTTTGCTCTTTTCTGAGCAAAATAATGAAAATGACTAAAATTTTTATAAAGTAACAGGCATGTTCAGTAGTATGTCTCAAAGAACCCTTTGATCCACAGTCTAACATGCTAGTTATTAGGTCATGTGAAACTGGAATCATAAATATCAGACCTGTATTTCATTAAATTGTATCAAAGTAAATATTGTGTTAATGATTTAATTTTGAAAACATAACATTTACTACAATCACCATGGGGAAAAAATTATTTTCCAGAAAGCAACAACTTACACCACTGTATAACTACTAATGAAATTAATTGTATT
This sequence comes from Tachypleus tridentatus, assembly GCF_004210375.1. NCBI lineage: Eukaryota > Metazoa > Arthropoda > Merostomata > Xiphosura > Limulidae > Tachypleus > Tachypleus tridentatus. The sequence continues at coordinate 94,218,988 of NC_134837.1, forward strand.
TAAGTTACACATATTGTTATATAATTTATAGAATATATGAAAAAAATTATCTTAACAAGTATAACAGCAACTGTACACTTGAAAGTAATTTATGAAAATGACCTGGTATTCCATCTTCTCCAGGATAGCCAGGTGGGCCAGGAAAGCCACGAGGTCCAGGAGGCCCAACAGGTCCAGGTGTTCCCTTCCCTCCCTTTCATAAAAATACAATGCATATTTACTAAAACAAAGAGGCTACAGGTTTTACACTTAAAAATCCTGTACTAGTGTCTGAATCCAGTTAATTTTTAATAAGTATGGATGTTTTAATTTTAGTCTTAGATCTAGTGTTTGATAAGTTTTCAAATTTAAAGCACTGAATAGATCCATCTGACTCAAATCACACAAAATCTATTGAAAAATATTAAAAACAGAGTGCAAGAGCAATACCTTAGAAGTTAATATATTATTATTGAAGTGCTTAGTTTGTTAGCCATGATGAGTGAGTCCAAAATGTCAGTGAGACAAACAAACTTCAGAAAGTATGCAGCTCAAAGATGGAATATGCTGCAAGTATGAACACAAGCATTGACAGCCCAAAAATATGTATAATTCATAACATTTATAATGACTCCCTTCAGTCAGAAAAGCATTAGATATTTTTAGGTGGTATGACAAAACATATGCACCTTTTTTTTTCTTTTTTAATTTTGCTAGCCCTCCCTAATTTAGCAGTGTAAGACTATAGGAAAGGCAGGTAGTCATCACCACCCACTGCCAACTCTTGGGCTACTCTTTTACCAACGAATAGTGAGATTGACCGTCATATTATAACACCCCACAAATCAAATAATGAGCATCTTTGGTGTAACAGGGATTCACACCCGTGAACCTTAGATTAAATGTCAAGTGTCCTAGCCACCTGGCCATGCTGGGCCACCATACATGCTCAAACTGACACAAAAACATATAGTATTTAGTTCTTGAGTGAAGATACAGGCTATAAAAGGACTAATTAAGTTTGACCTTGTTAAGCCTAAATTCTGTTTTGTGTAAAGAGTGTTGTCAGAGTCTCTTCTCATTTCCAAACTTTACATACAAAAGTACTGGCCATCAATGAAGACAGGTAACACAAACAGCTGCCTAGAGTATTTGGAGCTTCAGCATTATTTAGCCTTAATTTTTACCTAGTGTGCAGTTCAATTATCATCAGCCCTGTATCACTATATATAAATGAAGGAAGTATGGTTTGTTTTGAAGTCATCTAAACATTTCTCAAAAGAGATGTATTTTTTTTAAATCTTGTTTTATGCATAATGAATAACAATATAAGACACTGAATACACTACACTTTTCAATTAATTTTAATATGAAAGGCACAGGTGTAAGATATTTGATTCAAAATCTGTGTCACTTCATAAGACTTAATTTTAATATCAATAATAAATATTACCATATTTTAGTTGAGCATTGATCAGCTTTTAAATTTAGATTAGTTTACAATAAAACATATAAATCTTAGAAAGTATTAGACAAAAATTAGTAAAATACTATGCACATAAATAAAAACACTTAATATAAAATAACAACTACATAACATCAGATACGACTGCAACTTTTAAATATGCTGTAATTGCACAAGTTTTAAATGTACACAATTTGTTTTGTTTGACAAACATATCCACTGTTTTGTCTAAGTGACTTTTAAACATATTACCAAAGAACGTCCAGGGAGACCTGGTAGTCCTGGAGGACCACGATCTCCTGGTATTCCTGGATTTCCTCTCAATCCATGTGGTCCATCAACACCAGGAGCTCCATCTTCTCCTCTGTCTCCCTATGAAATTAGTTATGAGTATTACATATTATAAAACTCTATAAATAATTTTGTATTAAGGAAAAACCTTACAAGTACAGATATATAATAATAATTATTTACTAGAAGTGTTATGTGAATATAGTTAATTTATACTTAATTATTAAAGGATATACTTACAAAGCCATAAATTGTTATTGTCCCCCATTAGAATTGCTGAAAGCACCATATAAAAATTTGTTTTGATTTTAGATTTCACATAAAGCTACACAAGGGCTACCTGCACTAACTGTCCCTAATTTAGCAGTGTAATACCAGAGGGAAGGCAGGTTGTCATCATTACCCACTGCCAACTCTTGGGCTACACTTTTACCAACAAATAGTGGAATAGATCGTCACATTATAATACCCCCATGGGTGAAAGGGTGAGCATGTCTGGTGTGATGGGTATTTGAACCCACGACCCTTGGTCTACGCCTAACCACCTGGCCATGACGGGCTCTATATAAAAAAAACCTCTAAGAAGACCTATTGAAGAAAATATTGTATACAAATACAAATTTGGTGAAAGTAACATCTCGATACAAAGCTCTATTAAAATGTAGTTATATAAGAGGGTATGCTATTACCTGGCAGAAAAAAGGATACATATACTCTAAAGGTGTGTGTGTGTGTGTTTATAATTACTTGAGAAAATTCTTTTCATATTTTTAAATTTGATATCACTAAATTAAGAATGCACGTATTAAAAGAAGCTTGTAATTTACCTGTCTGCTATTGCTATTTCATTTATACTGGTTTAACAACAGTATACCTTATACCTTTTCATATTTTCTCTTATGTAAATACACATTTATTAAACCTCTTCTTCCTGGAAACTTAATCAAAAAATTATCTGTAATGAATTTAAAATATATCTGAAGGAAAATGATGTTATCAACTAGTACCTTAAATCCAGGTGGTCCACGTGCACCAGGAAATCCATCTCTACCCTAATAACAAAACTCTGAATTAAAATTTCAATTTAGAAATAGTTACAAAATTTATTGCTACATTATAACCTAACAACAGTTTCAAACTACAGACATACACAAGTCCACAGACAGGTTTTCGTTACTACACAAACATTCAGCAAAAAAAACGGATAAAAATGAGAGGAAAAAAAATTATAAAAGTTTAGATTACTGTAAAATTTATAATAACTACACATGTTAAAGAATAACTGAAAATTGCTGTTTCATTCTTAGTGCATTTTAAAATAAAATTCGCCTCAAAGTTTTCACTTTAAAATTTCTTGAAGAAACTAAATTAGGAAATTACTTCAGGTTAGATATTCTTCAAAGGTTTCATAAGTTCTTTATAAAGATCTTGCTACACTCTGAAGAGAAGAATGTTGAAATGCTATATCTTGCATGAACATAATTTTCTACAAATAAAATTCTATTACATACTACTATAATTTATACACTTATAGAAACATAGCTAGCCACAATTTTGAAGATTGGTTGAATATATTACTACCTACCTTGCTATAAATTATAAAAACATTATTTGTATTTCCGAATTCTGCACATTATAATTCAAACATGTTTTTATTAAAATTTTCTTCTTTTGAGCTTAATTTGTCTAATCTTTGTACATTATCTATTGAATGTATAATTGCTTACATTTTCATATATTTATTTTTAATAATTGTCCTTATGTTTCAAGAAGTAAGATAGAAAAACAAAAAACCCAGTGGTGATACCTATATTAAAGCTAACAAATCAATCAGATATGTGTAACTGTACATACTACAACATAAATACCTTAAATACAAAAGCTTATTTCAGCAGCAACAAATGCATAATTTCTTCCTTTTCAGTAAAATATGATTCCCATTTACTTTTTAGAACAATGACAACTTTAAATAAGCATATGATGCAGTAGTATAATTAAGTGTTAATTGTGTCTATAGTTTTCAACACAAATTAACACTGTATCTCACCCAATACAATGCAGTAAAACTGCACTTGTTTTACCATTATACACATGCATTTTTATTTCAAGTACCAGAAGTAGCTTTGGTGTCATGTTATATGAGTGTGTGGTTAATGAGTTGAAACTTCTTGAAAATTAATAAAACAATTTGGGTGCTAGTGAGGCTAACAAAAATGCAAGTGAGGCTAGACTAGATTAATATTTATTTTTGAGTTTGTTACTATGGATGACTGATCAGTAAATTAATAGTTTATTAGCCAGTCAATTACTTCAGTTTTGTGAATATGGAATTTGCTTTTCACAAAGAAAGATAAAAAAATGTTCCATTCCTATAATACAAATGAGTAAATTGTTAGGTTAGCATCTACTATAAATTTAGGCTTATCAGTAAACATTAATTAAGCAAACTTGTTGAAACTGAAGTTAAAGAAATAAAATGCTTTCAGATTAAGTAGACTGAACTTTGCATCCCTCTCTTTGCTGAATAACACAAACTAACCAACCCAACAACTGAAAAGATAACAACATAGTTATTATTGAACAATTATTAGAGAATGAAAATGTAGCCACCAAGAAAGTTCTTACTAATTACCAATAAACATGCGATCAATACAGTATATAATCAATACATATTAATTAAATGAATGACACCTAACATAATTTAGTGCATTTTTTTAATTACTAGACTAAAAATAATTAACAAATAAGCAGCAACTTTGTTTCTATATAATTTTTGTCCACATATAGTTATAAAATAATGAATAATTTTATATACATATAAAAACAGGTTGCAATTATTAATTAAAAGTTTGGAAATAAGGCATCAACATCTTGTATGATGTATTTTTACAAACAAATAAATCTGTCGCAAAGAAAAGAATACATAGCATACTTCGATTTTCTGGTGCCAGTTTAAATATTCACTTGTAGGATTATATGTTTTAGATACACTCTTGTGATTAACAATAAATCTTATCAATAAAAGAATAAATTTAATTTCAACATTACCTCAGAAGTTTCGATAGGACCTCTAACTTTTGTTTCATGAATAATTTTATACAGTAAAAGTTAGAAATCTAGCTGTAAATTGATTTTCCTAATGATGTGATGAGTGCAGTTAGTTTGTATTATTTTACAATTTTATTTGAAAGAAGATGTATGTATATATAGGGTTATGAATTAAAAACTATTTTTCTCACATGTGTGTATTATTTATTGAAGAACATACGTTCTCTATAAGGGCAAGTGGCTTTCTTCAACTCCCTCTTTCTTGTATTCTTAAATATAGTTTTCTTCTAAGTATCCCTACATCTAAAAAATTTAGTCAAGAAAATAGAAAAAAAAAATTTCAATCAGTTATTTACAAAGTGAAAATAATGTACATTATGAAACCTACCCGTGGCCCAGGAATTCCTGGTGAACCTTTCTCTCCTTTCATTCCTTCAAATCCTGGCTGTCCCTGATAAATAAATTATTATTTCATTAACTTCTAAACAACCATAGTGATAATTTAAGGGTCTACTTTCACAAAGTTACCTACTAAGTAGAAAAAAAGGTTTGTTGATTTAATATGTAGAGAGAAATACAGTGATTTGTAACAGGAAGAATAAAAATTTTGAAAACTTTTTTAGTTTGAAGTAATTTAATTGTATTTAAGCTGAAATAATGAACCAAACAAAATGAAACATGTACAATCAGAAGGGCTACAAATGGCTAAACAGTGTATATTATTCTTGCAATTGATAAAGCAGAAAATAGTATCCAAAAGTTGCAAGGAATCCACCAAACACAAGATCAAAAAGGACACAACACTAGTCAAGCTACAAAAAGCAACAAATGAGGATGAAACTTTGCCTATGTTCTCAGCCAGATTTAAAATTATCCAAAATTATAAATCAAATAAAATGAATTTTGTGAAGAAGAAATATACACAATAGGACAGAAAAATACACTACTAGTTCTTCAGCTCCTGCATTTCGAGTAGCATTTGTAACTGCAGCTATAAGGAAAGCAAAATTACAATGATATTACAATAATTTGACAAGTACTTAATCATCTTCTCTTTTAATCATATGTAAAATTTTCAAGCTATAAAAGACTTTTTCTTGGTATTTATAATAAATGTTGTTTCTACTATACAAAAGATATAATTGTTGCTGTTATGCATCTGTAATGATATTAAGGAATATAAATTTTATTCAGTAAAGTAATCTAAATTATGTTTTTAAGAGTTAAAATAAATTTTAACCAGGTATTTATCTCTGAACTATTAAACTCTCTTCACTTTCACGTGCTTCATTAAGCATACTATATTGCTTTAATTTAGATTTGTTTAAAAGTTGCAGTTTTGACAAAAATTCAATTGTGGTAAGGTGGAATGAAAAATATTTCAGAGGTAAGCACCAATTGTAAATTCTTTTAAATTCTAAAAATTTAAAATGGGCAGACTTACCTCTACAATACTGAAAGCCAAAATACCCATTTTGTAAAGAACTAATGAACTACAAGTTACAGGGCAGAAGGATAATATATTTAGACATCAAAAGAAATATATAGTTAAGCAGATTTGCAGTAAAACCCAAAATTAGAAATGAATTTTAAAAACTAGATTGAAATGTAGCAGACCAGGCTCATAAAAGACTGGACCTAAAGGATACTCAGAAAGAGGCACCCTTCTTATCACCTTATTACCACTTATATTCAGACAAAGATGTCACATTATGAGCAGAACTAGAACAGTGCACCTGAAGAGATAACAAAAGGACACAGGTGGTGGCATAAGAAGATGGGAGGAATGCTGCATCCTTGTTCCTGAGGTGGAAGATTCTTGGGGAGAGCATTCCAGATCCATTATGAAGAGATATACTCCAAAGGCAGAAGCCCTTCTTCATGTTTGTTTGTTTGTTTGTTTGTTTTGGAATTTCGCACAAAGCTACTCGAGGGCTATCTGTGCTAGCCTTCCCTAATTTAGCAGTGTAAGACTAGAGGGAAGGCAGCTAGTCATCACCACCCACCACCAACTCTTGGGCTACTCTTTTACCAACGAATAGTGGGATTGACCGTCACATTATACGCCCCCACGGCTGGGAGGGCGAGCATGTTTAGCTCGACACGGGCGCGAACCCGTGACCCTCGGATTACGAGTCGCACGCCTTACGCGCTTGGCCATGCCAGGCCACCCTTCTTCATCCATAGCTAAAATGACCAGGGTGTCATAAAACCCACCCAATTGGGTGTAGGGGAGATAATTATTTATTTCTATGTGTTATCAAGATAAAAAACATAAATGATACCCTTTTTTGGTTGAAGTTGAGACATCTAATGGTAACAGTAGTCCATTTTTAATATCTTATGCCACTCAAGAATATGCATGCAGAGGCAGGAAAAGTACCTGTCAAGACATCGTTAATCACCACATAGCACACTTCCAAGGTGCAACATCCTCTTATGGAACCCAGTAGAAAGAGTAATATTTTGATACACACACTTTATATAAAACCATAATGCTTTGTGTAAATCCAAAACAAACAATTACTCATAACAATGTTAACCTGCAAAATATAAGCAAAATGCACAACTAAGGCCTCCAACAAATGTATAGAATTCTAACGATGGCAAAAACAGATGCAGCAAAAAGAACTTTGTAACCAAGTTAACAGCATGTCTTTCAACAACATAAATCTGAATAATGTGGTAAAATAGAGTTTGTGTAACATCCTTTGATGCATATATAATAAATCACATGGAAGAATGGTTAGTAAAGAATTATGGGTAAGCAATGCATGTTCTATATATGTATATATATGTAAACAAGACTAAGAAATTTTAAGTCATCTTTTGTTAACAATGTGAGTTCAAAACTGAACAAGGAGAAGCTCTTGGTGTTTCAGAGGTGCATCTACTTGATTTTCATTAAACCTTTCGAAGTTTCAAAAAGCCTTGCTAAACTTCATACAAACAAATCTTATGAAAAATTAAGATTTTTCTAAATGTTGCTTGCCGTTATTAATATCACATATAAGCATATCATAAGCTCTAAGTAAATTTAGGTGGTCACAGAGGATGAGAAATAACTTTTCTGTACTGATTTAATCTTAATTTTAACCTTAATTTTTATGGTGTCATTTATATTTTGATAAATATAATTGAAAACAATACAAAATCATCCTTCCCCTAGCTAGGCACAGCAAACACTTAGGATTAAATATATAAAAGATGCATATTCTCATGCAGCCATGCTAAATGCTACAGATAAAAGCAAGTTTTGGGCATGGTGACTTCTCAATGATTTATTATTGCAAAGTTATCCCAGGCATATATGACTGGAAGAATATTTCATCTCCTTTCCAATGAAGAATATTTGCAAAGCACAAGTATGCAACTCTTATTCTTGTTTTTGTATTGTGATTGAAATTTTACACAAAGGTACTTTAAGGGATATCTGTGCTAGTCATCCCTAAGTTTGAAGTGATATATCAGAGGGAAGGCAGCTTGTGAACACTATCCACCATCAATCATAGGCTATGCTTTTTAGACCAATTAACAAGATTTGAGTACCACTATTATACTACATTCATAGCTTTAATATTCAGTGTTTTTGTTTTTCTGTGGTAATAGGTTGTGAAGCACAGAACCTTGGATCCATAGTCTGACATGATAACCACTAAGACATTCTTGGTCCACAAGTGAGTATTCAGAAGTTAAATCTTTGAAAACTTGTTATTATTTCCAGAGACAATTAACTTTGACCATTTATGTGACCCAGGAACAGCACCTTTGAGAAGAGTATGACAGGTATTTTTTCCTTCTGACTAAAGTTGACATTTTGATATATCAATATACATCATATTTACACCCAACAAGCATTTTTTAAGCATTTAGGTTAATTCCACAAGAAATACTCAGGTATAAAAAAAAAGATTGTTTGATAGAAATTACTTTAAACACATGCAATAACCTGATTATGATAATATATCTACAACAACTTTAATATAAGTTTTACTTAAAACGGTTAGGTTAATTCCATGAAATAAACGAATGTATGCATGTGTTCAAAATTCAGCCTTTGATTTAAATTTTAATTGGTTAAGGTTATCTACATTCACAAATTTCAATAATTGTCTTTTTTTATTCATACAGACTTGAAAAACCATAATTTAACAACAAAACTATCACTATTCGAAGTGGTGATGGATCTTTATGTGGTCTTATGGTACAACATACAGATGTATGGTATATTAAATTTTTATTCACAAACAGAACACAATGTTATTGCAGAAGGTGTGTGTGTGTGCTTTTTTAGCAGAGCTGCCACATTAGGTTATCTTCTGAGCCCACCGAGGGGATTCTAACACCTGATTTTGGTGTTGTAAATCCGTAGACTTACTGCTGTACTAGCAGAAGGCTATCACAGAAAGATAATTTGTCCCAATGTATTCTGAAGGAAATGTGCAATACTTCATTTAATCCAACTTTCTCCTTAACTTATGTCAGTGTTTTTCAGCATTCACTTAGTGTGTTCTGTATCAGTTTTTTGAATTAATATTTCCATAAAACCTCTGGGGATGTATAATTAAACACTTAGTAATAAATACACAAACTGGATAAAATTATGCATTTTTCACTGTAAATTATGTGCTTTGTTCTCATCACATATTTTACGTATACAGACAATTTTGACATTTTAATATTCAACAATAATTATGTTAATTTTTCAAGGGAGAGAGGATGGTCACTGAAAAATGTTTTTAAATCCATAGTTTTCTACCCTTTTTCAAATGCATGGATTTATACAATATCAAAACATGTAAATCTTTCAATCTGCAGAAAAGTCAAGGGTGAGATTATTTCACTTTGTAGTCAAAAGACAATACTTTGAAGTGAGCACCTGTTAATATTTTTACAGAAGTGGAAAAAGAAACAAAAATATAGTAACAGTAATAGGTTCTGAAAACATATGCTAATCTGAAGCAGCACCCTCATTTAGAAAATAAAGGCTATGATTATGAAAAAGATACAAACAACCATTATGATGAAGTTTAGAAGATATGATTAGCCACACTTGAAAACCAAAAGCTATTTTCACAAGATAGACAGCAGAGGAAACTGAAATTTAAATGCTGTCTTCTTTGGTAACATAACAATCAAGAAAATTGTGATGTCAGACCAAATATGTAGTCATGATCACCAAAATAAGCATAACTGGAAATGGAAGTAATAGTTCCAAAGGTAGCATGGTGTTGTACGCAAATACTATAGCAACAGTCCTTTCATAGGATATTCAGGTAAAATACTTTTAGCTGGTCAGCTGTACTCAGCCTTTACTTGAGCTAATCTCACTATGAAGCCTGACTAACAATCAAGAGGTTCATTCAAACACAAATATTTTCTGTCAAGATATCTGCACTGCCTGAGTTACCAAGTTGTCCTTGAAAGACTTAGTTAACTCAGCCATCCGCAAGAGAATGGGAATGTCATAGAACAATGATTTTATTTTTTCACTAATGGAACTGATATAATGATTCGTGAGGCATGACATGCTGGGAAATTCTGATAGAGTTTAAGATTTAAGGTTGGTGATCAATGAATGGAGTTGTGCTTTGTCATCACTGTACTGTACACACAGAGAAACTTAAAAAAAGGCTTTTAAAAATTATGTCTGTCATTTATTTATTAATAGTTTTTTGCTTCAATGTGAAAAAAACTGCAACATTCTCTTTATATTTGGCAAGTTTTAGATATCCATGTTCTACAAATAGATTATAAGAACTTCCTTTTTTTACAAATTTACTATTTGCTTGTCATATTTAGTTTTAACCAAATACCACAATGAAACCTGGAACCTCAATCTCAAAGTGTAATTAACTCTTAGTATTTACTTAATTTAAAGATAATTTTTTAAACAAAAATAATTGTTTTTCTTACAGGTAAACCTGGAGATCCTGGAAAACCTCTTTCACCTCTCATTCCATGGTCACCCTAGAATGATAGCAACATACCATAAATTAAGTTTCATGGCATTGTTTCTGACTAACAGGATTCTGCAATTTTAGCAGGTATCATCATTCACAGGTGTAGTTGGCTGTTTAAATAGTTGGCAAGTACAAATAAAAGAGCCAATTAAATGTAATTCATTGTAAAAATCACCACTGAAAAACAAAGTTTATTTAGGAATGGCTTTCCATTAATAAAAACATTATCTGAAAGAAACATAAAAACACATAAATTTTCTATTATACCTTTGTCCAATTGTACAGTTGGGATATCTCAGCTAATCTCTGCATCAAATATCTATCACAGTTTTTATTTTTACCTAATATATATATTTACTAAAACAACTAACCTTGATGTTAAAAATATTTCTTTTTGAGAGTTTGTGTTCAACATTTTTTTCTTAAAATAAGAATCATCTGGTTTAAACATTTTTCAAAATTCAGTTTGATAATACACAAACCTTGTATAGGATTTTCCCAATAATTGTAAGTTTACTCATTCATACATTTTAAAACACAGTGCACACTGGCTATGAAAGACCTGTCTATCACAATTAATCTGACATCTGTAATAATCTTTGCACAACGCTGTCATTAATAAGTGAGGAGATCTGAAAATATTTCTACTGGTTTAGTTACATGCTTAAAGTTTTTTCTTTTTACATACTGTGAAGAAAAGTCAAGTGAATGAGATTAAGTAGGTGTAATAAAGATGTGGAAAGACCATGTAATAGATGCTATTGTTTCAATGATACTAGTTGAAGAAGTCACAGGAAGGATTGTACTTTTTGTACACTTTCATGACTAATAATAAAGCACAACTACAAAATGATAAGTTAAATGTAGTGTATTAATATTTATATTGTTACTGAGGTTTCATACAAAATCTATTGCATGCTATTAAAAAATAAAATGTAAAAAGTCATTTTATGTGACAAAATAAACCTTATAAATCCAACTGTCTCATCTCATCTCTCTAATTAACGCTGTGAAAATAATGTGAAGAAAATAATTAACAATTGCAATAAGTGAAAAAATCAAAGCAAAAAACAAAAGTAACTATGCTTGCAGTTAAGTGCAAAGTTACACAATAGGCTATCTGTGATGTGCCCACTACAGGCATCAATATAAGTCTTCAGATTTTGGAAAGCCACCAGGAGAAAATTTTTTTAAAAACACAGTGCCTCTTTAATGTAATAGCTACAACGTAAAAACACATCCTAAACAAATCATCACAAGAAATGAAACAAACCTTAGGCCCAGGAAATCCCCTTTCACCTTTAGCTCCAATAAAAGTTTGGTTCCTTTGAATTACTTCTGAAGGACATGATGCTGGAAGACCTGGTGAACCTCTGACCCCCTTTTCTCCCTATTAAACAATGTGATCATAGTTTTAGAAATATATAAATTTTGTGAAACATATGCACACAGGTTAATAAACTACTAATAAATAGAAATATTACAAAATCTATCAAACTTTTAATAGTTTAAATTAAAAACAGGAAAAACAGTGTCAGTGATTTTTTTGTCTTAGAACCATTCATGTTGTTTTTTTTTGTAACTAAAGATTAGTTTTATACGTAAATAAAATTATATATCAATCAAACTATAATAAATAAATAAATTTCAGCTGGTTTGTTTTGAATTTTGTGCAAAGCTACTTGAGGACTATCTGTGCTAGACGTCCATAATTTAGCAATGTAAGAATAGAGGGAATGCAGCTAGTCATCACCACCTACTGCCAACTCTTGGGCTACTCTTTTACCAACAAATAGTGGGATTGACCATCACATTATAATGCCCCTCCGTCTAAAAGGGCGAGCATGTGTGATGTGATGGGATTTGAACCTGCAACCCTCAGATTACGAGTTGAGTGTCTTAACCACCTGGCCATGTTGGGCTGTACATCACTGAAATCTATTTGATTTATAATAAATTTGTATGCATATTTTTATTATTTGTTTACAGAGCTAAAAAGGTATATAAACTGTAACAACCAGAACATAATATTATCCTTGCAATTGGTTAAGAAGAATAAATTGAAGATTCTAAATCAGTTATAGTTTCTAGGACTTAATTAATTAAAGCAATCTATGTACATTATTTATTTCTGATAGAATAATCTCAAAATAAGTACTTAGGTTTAACTGTTTGGTCAATTACTGCAAATCATATGCAGTACCAGAAAAAGTATTATTTTCACAAACAATGAGAATTTCTTGATTCTAGGTCAAGGCCAGTAAATTACATAACAAATTTTATGCACTTGACATTTTATTAAGTTAAAATTAAAAAAAAAAAACAAAACTTTTATGTAACTGATACATTTACATGATTTGAAAAGCAATATGTGTATCATGTAGTTGAAAGTAGCACATACCACAGCAGGTCTGAAATTTTTCTGAGCATCCTCACATATTAATACTGTTTACTTACTAACTCATAAACCCATTCATTGCACAGGAAAGACAGAAAAGGGTTCTCCTGGGAATGACAAAGAGAGAATCAGATCTAAACCATAACCTCCCTATGTCACACCCTGAGTGGCCCTCAGGGTGGAATTGTACACTATAAGTCAGCTGTAACCCAGCAGCCAAGGTTCTACTACTTGGAGATAGACTGTTAGAATAAAGTGGTCTTGGTTGCTGTATCCCATATTTGTTGGAGGTTAATTAAACCACGTTATATGTAGATATACCTTTTTATTGAATCTCAAGTAACCTTATAATGATGCATTCCTAACAACTCGAATCCCAACAAAATTGTAAGCAACAATGTAGCAGATAAACTTTCTTTCTGAAAGGCAACATTCCAATCTCAGAATGATGAGATCCTCAACCAAATTATCAGAACTTATCTGTACTAAAATTGTGAAAATTAATCCTCACTCCCCAGTTGAGTTGGCAAGGAGTATACCACTTGACCCTAGAATTATGCAGGAGGACATGGAACAACTGTGCTCAACCAAGAGCCCAGGATGGGACTACTCTAACACACTGGAGATAAAGCCTCTATCTACCATTCTAGTGACTGGAAACTTGAAAGTACAATTTATTCAATCCAATGATCAGAGGGGAATGGATTTCCTTTAGCTTTATTCATGATATACCATGTGTGGCAGTTAAGCATAGTATGGTAATATCACTTGATGTGTTGAAAGTGGTATTATGAAACACCTCATTTCTATACATCCTGTTACACACAACTGGTAGTAATTATAGTGAAATAGTGGTTGGCAGTGTGGAATTGGTTTGATAAAAGCACACTTGTATGGTCAACACTTGTTTCAGAGTTGGATCCCATCAAAACAAGGTAAGAGAACCTGACTGGTGATGTCTTGGTAAGCTAGGAGAGTGACAAGACTAGACCAGAGAAAGGAGATAAAAATTTGCAAATAAGGAAACCTAGATCCTATGCTTACTTCATGAGAAACATAAGATAACACTGAGGAATAATCATAATAAAGCCTGACAATTTATCTCTTGAGAATCCTAGACAATGAGACCGTGTCTGTAGAAGAGAAAAAAAAAATCTACGTCATCTGTGTATACACTGAAATTTCTGACTGTTATTATATGTACCTCATCCATGAAGCAAGGCATTTGTGAAGAAAATGGAATTCTGAACAAGGTAGAAGTGGAGAAACCCAACTTGTAGTAGTGTCCCCTCAAAATCAAAGAATGATCCTAACTAAGGAAACTGTGGAAATCAGGAAAGATATGTATGGTCCCTGGTTACTTAAAGACAATTAAATGGATTTCTTGTGCTTTATCCCCAAGGCATAAGGGATTTCAGTGATGCAAATTATCCTAAAAGAGAAAGAGCCATACATGCTGTGAGAGGAGAGTAAGTTTATTGTTCTCAAAATGGTGTATGCACAAGACAGTGGAATGAAGGGTATGAAAAAAACTCATAGAATACAATAGAACCAACGTTATGCTTATGTAAAACCAAATGAATAAAGCTTGGAACTGCAACACCTGACCCTTGTGCACCACAAATGCCAACAGCAGTAAGACTCCAACAGATTGAGGAATAATTATCTTGTAAACTATGGAAAATCTAGGCATTGATATAGTGTGTGTTTTCTTATATAAAAGCCACATTGGGCTATCTGCTCAGTCCACTGAGGTGAATTGAACCCCTGATTTTAGCATTGTAAATTAATATACTTACTGTTATACTAGCAGGAGATGCACTGATATAAACAAGGAAGACTGATAATTGGACAATAATTTCCTGTCTTCATAGGCCCAACAACTAACAGGAATAAAACCTCTGAAGAACTAGCCTCAGATGACCCTAAAATTAAATTCCATATCCTATTGAACTACAGTAATTGGAAACCCTAAAAGTTCAGTAGATAATAACACTATGTAACAAACCTTTTACTTTATCTTGTTTCTAAAGTAAATGGAAAAGACCTATTTTTCTCTTCAAACTTTGCTTTTGTGATCTGGGTAATGACATTTTCAAATTTACCCATTTTCCAAAACATTCAAGGTAGATTCAATGCTGAGTAGCTGATAGAGAATTTTCCCAAACTTACAAGTATTTTCAAGAATGTTGTAGAACTTATGAGAATTTGCAAGAACCTTTTAGAATTTTTTAGAACCTTCCATAGTAATATATATACAGGGGCTCACCATTCATCACTTCAGTTTAGTTCTAGCTGCCTAAGTGAACACATAGACCTATCTGATTTTATCAGAGATGGCATCAAGAAGCTGCAAGCATTCTCCAGATGCATTCTGCTATATATTCTGCCAACATATATAGACAAGAGCTAAAAAGTACTCTGTGACAGCATCTGCTAAAATGTGTGAAGCGTACAAGGCATATTTCAGCATGCCTGTCGGGGATCAAGACAAACCCTGGGCACCTCATTTTATCTGCATGCACTGCAAAAAAATTCTAGAAGGTAAGATGGACAATTTTTGCTTGCTTGAATAGTAAGATTTTATATTATACAAATTTTGGACCTTTTAAAATTTAAATATCTTTTATTTATTTTTTTTCAACTTCTAATAATACAGAAAAAATATCACATATAAAATATTTTGCATGAACTTCTTACACATTAGTTGTGAATGATATAAATTTATTCTTCACAATAACAATTTTAATTTGCTCTTTTGCAGGATGGAACACAGGGGAAAAGAGAGCCATGAAGTTTGCTATTCCAAGAATTTGGTGTGAATCCACTGACCATTCAAGCAATTGCAACTTCTTTGGTGGACCATTCCAAACAACAGACTGGCAAGAACGCATCTGCTATCATGTATCTGGACCTTCCATCATCCATTGCTCCAGTGCCACACTGCTCTGAGCTCTCTGTACTCACTCCACCAGAGAGAAAGCAGCCATCCTCAGAAGAGAGCAGTAAATCAGATCCAGATTACAATTTGAGAGGTGCAGCTGGTGATAGAAACCTATACAACCCCAACCAAAGGGAATTCAATGACTTGATCAGAAATCTTGGTCCAACAAAGTCGAATGCTGAGCTTTTGACATCTAGGCTCAAGGAGTGGGATTTGTTAGATGTAAGTGTGCAAGTCGCAAGTCAGAAGAAGCATCATCAACGTTTTTCAAGCTTCTTCACTTGTCAAGATGGGCTTTGCTTCTGCCACAATGTATCCTGTCTGTGTGAGGCAACTGGAATTGCCTGTAACCTGAATGAGTGGCACCTCTTCATTGATAGCTCATCCAGAAGCCTCAAAGCTGTGTTGCTTCATAATGGAAATAAGTATCTGCCTCTTCTTCTGACTCATTTGGTGCACCTCACAGAGGAATACAACAGCATCAAGACCTTTCTATAAGCCTTGAAGGAGCATATAACGAAAACATGATGGGAGACTATTTGGGGGCTGATGCGTGAAAGTGATTTACATTACAGTTGCAAATCTCGACAAACTACTTACTTCTAAACATTTTTGTCCATTTTTGTATAACTTTAGTATACATACATGCAAATCGTGATCCCTTTTTTTTTCAGACCTTATGTAAATGAAAATGTGTAAATTTGCCCGTTTTTACATGGAAAATAGGTTAATTTCCAAATTTCATTATCCAGGTCACAAAAGCAAAGTTTGAAGGGAATAATGACCATTTTCTGTTCTTTTACAACATAAGCAATTAAGAAATAACAATACTATCCAGGAATAAAATTAGTGTTACAAAGTGGAAAAGATGTGAAATGAAAGACCAACTGTAACCCAAGGACTTGCAGAGCATCTGGACTAATGGGTAAGATTACCACACACTCAGAAAATCTCAGAACCTAACTCCCACAGAACTTAAAGGTGTACAATTATCAGCAATATTGCTGGCAATCCAACTAAGCAGTGAAAACGCTTGACAGATATAGACAGTGACAAACGCTTGATATAGACAGAATCTATTCTGAGTACCAATGCACCAAGGAGCTGCTGTCAGGAATCAGTACTCTTGAATAGGGGTGGAACAATGACCCCCACATGGAGGAGCCAATGAAATTTGAGATTCCAACAACAAATGGGAGGAATGTAGAAGCCGAAAATTGAGCCAATGTGTATGCTAATAATGGATCCAGCTTGTCTGCAATGAAACTGATGATTCTGAGAATCTTCTAACAGAAGTGAAAAGAAACAAAATGTTGAAGATGAACTGCATGCATAAACCTATTTAAGTGAACTACAAACTCTGTGAGAGAACTCTGAAATTCAAGGAGCAGAAATTATTTGAGCCAAAAAAATTATTCTACCTGGTGGTGGTGGTGATGATAGGTGAAATCATGAAGTTCTAACAATTATTCCTTCATATAACTAAAAACTAAAATTTCCAACATGGAACCCAATTTTTGTGTATTGAGAAAATAATTCATTTCCAGACCTTTCAGCCATTAATTAAGTTGTGAACTCAAAAGCAACAAGGAAAAAGCCCAAAATGTCACACATTCAAAGAATAAACTGATGAAAAACAAATCAAAAGCAGCATATCCCAACTTCTTTTCATTTTCCATAAATCATTTAAAGACTGTGGTGATTATTATTGATTGGAACAGCATCTTTTGAGGTCAATTAAATTGTTTTGTCCAAGCAAAGCAATTACTGCATCCACCCTATGGAGCCAAACCTTGGTGTTGTGAGTCCTTAAACTTACTACTCACCCCAAAGGAGGGCTGAAATTCCAATAGACTAACATAATGCAGAGTAAAAAGTAAATCTAAATCCTTCCAAAATGTCATAAATTACCCACAAATGCAGCCTCTGAGCCCACTGGAGGACCACCACAGATCACAGTATAAATAAGATCACTGACAGTCTCAACCAATCGTAGCTTCCCAGTTGTTTTGCAATGCTAGATATAAGAGGTAGGAAAAGAGAAACCCAAACAGACTCCATACCCAAAATAATAATCTAGGAATTCATAATTACCTTGTCAATCAGAAGAAAATAAATTATTTTATTTATTCTACACTTGTTTTATTTATTATTATTGTTGTTACAAAATTAACTGAAAAACATGATAATATTCAAAGTATTTGAAACAACAATAATATTGGGGAAACCATAAATGAAGCTTTGTCAAGAAAAACTGATAAAATTATTTGAATGAGGTGCTTATATACAGTACCAAGATAGTGTGTGCACTGGTAAAGGTGAAAAGTATCACAAGACATATATACTTACTAGGGCAATTGAGTGAGGTATAAATAACTAAAAAAAGCAAGAAAATATCAGACCAATGCTTAGATGGGCAAAGATAAAACCCTGGCAGTAAAGTAATAGATATAATTGGGAGAGGAGGCGTGTAAACAATGTAGTATAATACATCATTCGGTAGATAAAAACTTTGGCTTTTTATTGGTTATAAATAATATAGCATTAAATGTAAGAGAGGACAATTAACAAATCCTGAGAGATGGGATGTTACAGATGGGTATAGCAAGAGGGTGTTGATTTTCTATTTGAAAACTCTGTAACCAAAGAAGACTGAAGGCTAGGAACATTATGCTTTGTTTAAGCAATGATGTTATTATACAGAGTAATTTATATTAAATTTCATGCTTATTGGAGGTGTGGTGAATAAATTAGAGAAGAGGGGTTATGTAGAGAAAAAATGACTTTTTCACACCAAGCGAAATTCTGGTTTATTTTCTAATACTGTCTTATAAATTTAAAATATTAAAATGTATGTTATATTAAAATATAGATTATTAGCTTTCAATTTTGTTTCATACTTTCTGGCTGACAATACATTTAAAAATTGTTATACAGCCCACACCATGGAGGAAGTTGCACATGCCTGATGTAGATATTTCTTCTAATTTTGATTAAAAAATGAGAGATTGCTGCACTGTAACTTGTGTTAGTCATTCATAACATCACTAATAGTGAAACATATGTACAAAAATGCAGTATATTTCATTAAAATTCTTAAGAACTTAGTAGGTTCACATACAACATACAAAAGTAAAATTTAATAACCTTTATGAAAAATGAAAAACAGGTTGAACAATTACTGGTTTGTTTGTTTGTTTTGAACTTAAACACAAAGCTACACAATGGGCTATCTGTACTCTGATCACCATGAATTTCAAAACCTCCTTTCCAGCATTGAAAGTTCACAGACATATTCCTGTGCTACTGGGATCAAAATATAATATGGGTCATTTTTTAAAAGCAGAAGGTGTTTCATATGTAAGTTCACAGTTAATGTGCCATTTAAACATTACAGCATATACTTAAGTGTATTATTTCTGAACTGATATCTATTTGTATCTGATATCTATAACTTTGAAAAGTAGTTTTCTACAACTGTTTTCCTTTTCTGTATGAGTAAATGTATGAGATAATGTTTCCAAAATTTTATCTTATAAAATTATATACAAACTCACTGGTTCTCCTTTAGGTCCAATTTTTTCAACATCACGATCTCCTTTTGGGCCTGGATATCCAGGTTCCCCTTGTCTTCCCTACAGACAATGAGAGGCCATTATAAATGGTAAATAGGAATTTTTATAACAGTTCTAAACACACTAAGCACAAAGAATGTTTCCACCAATTGATTTGAGACATCATATTGTAACAAAAAAGTAGAATATTGTCACAAATACATTTAAATGCACACATTAAGGATCTTCAATCAACTAATAACTTGTACTTCTAATTAAATATTATTAAAGAAAGCATGTTGAGTTTTAAAATGGTGATATGTGAGAATTAATATATTAGTGATGCAACATAAATAAAATTGCAAATAATATTTTTTTTAATCATTATACAGGGTGCTCGGAAAGTCACTGTGCACTTCCATATTTATTAACAGACATGTTTCAATATAGAATACAGGAGGTAAATATGAACGACAATTATAAACAATGTTGAAAGTGACCCCTGTTGGCATCAATACAGGCTTGGATCCTTCTTATTTTGTTTCTAAACACCACTATCAGTTGCTGGCTTGAAATACACTGAATGAATGCTGATTACGAAACTGCACAGTGATTTTCCGAACACCCTGTATTTTAAATCACATTTTATATGGCTATATGTCATTGGTCATAAATAACAAACGTTTGTACAAGCCTATACACCTTTAGTTAGATTTTTAGTCAGGATATAAAATCTACTAGTTTAAATGGAATAATTTGATATTGTATTACAAATAATTATTCTGTACTTACTTATAAAGATGTTTTTACTTATAAAAGCTTGTTAAACATAAGATATTCACAATGTAATTACTTTTTAATTCTTTTAACTTTTGTAAGTTGCAAAAATTTAAACTACAGAGAAGGCATAAGCAAAACAAATAGTATATAATAAATGGTCCTGATGATAATTCTAGAGTAATGAATTTTTAATTTATTGAGCAGTTGTAACTGATAATTTGATGTTTTAAAAACCAACATCCTTATAAAGTACTATTTAACATGTACACATTCGTAAATGGTTTTCAAAAAACAGAAGAAAATATCAATAGTACAAAACACGTTTTAAATCGTGTTTCACTTTTCACTTCTCTTTGTTTTAGTGAATAAAAACACGTTTATACTACATCATAATATAAAATGAAACTTTTCATAAGGGGAAAAAGAGGAATTATTATTCTGAGCACTTAAAAGAATTTCCAAATTTGGATACTGAATACATTTACAAAATGTAAAAAATCGTTAAATAAGCCCTTATCAAGTATTTGATACATGAATATTAAATAATGTTTTTAAGGTATTACAATATTGATTAATTAATTAGTTAGTCTCCATAGTACAAGCTTTTGGTTTGATATTTTGTTATTGTATAACAACTGAAGATAAACAACTTCAACAACAAAGTAGTACCACATTCTCCCCCACAACCTTCTTTTTTAATAATAAATCATTTTAGGCAAGTAATAACTCCTAAGGACTTACATTATCTTTTTACTACATATTTTGTTAATTATTTTCAATACAACATATTATTCCTCAACTTGTACTAATAACTAAAATCATAAAAAATTACATAAACAACATAACTGTATTGATACATTAGTGTCCAAGGTTATTAAAATATTTCAGCAATTGTCATCTTAGAAATCTTATGCACAAAAATAACAATCTATTTAATACAGAAATTTAGTGTGTCTACTTTTGGCATCAATGACAGTTTGGGATACATTTAGCATTGTGACGTGCATTTCATCAAATTCTCTGGTGTAATTTGAAACTGTGCAAAAGAGAGTGTCTTTGATACAGTTTGTACTTGTGTCAAGCAAGAAGTCCAGCAAATCCAATATTCTATATATGGGATTGAGATCTAAACTTCATGGCAACCATTACATTCCCCAAGCTTTTTTTCTTTTAAAATAACCTCATTGTTACTTGGCAGTGTATTTGGAGTTATTATATTCTTGAAATATAAAAGTATAGTCAATTAGTTTTTTTTCAAAGGATATAACATGATGGGCTAATATATTATGGTATTTATGCTGATCCATGGCTCCATCACCATTGTGAAGATGGCCAATGCCATTGCACCTTAAAACATCATAGAACCTCCTGCAAGCTTGACTGTTGGTTCAATGCATTTCTTCTGTAACCTCTCATTAGTGAACATATTCCCATTAGCTGGAAACAAACATTAAAATTTAGAACTTATATGTCCAAAGCACTTTGTACTACTGTTCAAAAGACCAGAACAAACATTCATTTGCAAAAGCTAATCTTTCTGCAATCTTTCCTTCTCACAGTAATAGCTTTCTTACTGTTACTCTTCCCCAGTTAGGCCACATTTTTCCAAAATTCTTGTAACTGAGCTTCTGGAAACTTTGTGTGTGTGTAACTTTTTAATTTCATTATTAAGCTTTTATTCATATTTGGAAACTGATTTTCAGATATCTAACATCTCTTTCAGTGAGTTTGTTTCCTTATCTCTGTTTTATATTATAAAATTGTGCCTGAAGAGAAGCCGAAGTCTTTCACAGTCTTTTTTAAACTCCAGATTGGATTCTGACTCTATCAAAAGATGTTTATTCTCTTTTTAATAGCATTTTCATGTCAACTTCACACTATACTGGATGGCATTTTTGAGAGAAAGAAAAAATCATCCCTTACAAAACCATATATTATCATTAAATCAAATAATAAAAATTAGTGTTTTCAGTTATTAATGTTTTTGATTATTTCCACAATAATTTAACTAAATTCCTACAACTGTCATAAAATAATCAACTAATGAAAATGAATGTTTCTGATTATTCTAATAATCAAATAATCAAAGTTATTATTAAATAAACCATTATGAAAATAACCAACCTAATCCAAAATAAGGTTTCCAATTATAAGTATTTTCAAGTATTCCAACTACCCAAATAATTGAAATATTGCCCCCAAATTAATTCTCCCTACCTTTGTTATGGAAAAGCTACTGAAGCTATCTGCTTATATCATTAAATGCTTTTTATGTGTTTTTTAACCTAAGGATCATTGTAATAATTGGCTAATCAACTATAGCCAACTAATGGCATGATCCATTAATTGATTAGTAAATACAACTAATCATCTAGCTCAAATTATGCATTATACTGTTTTGTATTTCAATTATACACCTTTAACAAGTTCTAAAAAGTCAAGTATACTTTATCATTTGCTGCCTGAAAGGTTTTTAATTAAATTGGTAGCATATAAATCAGCTAAAAGAGTTGAGAAGGATAGCTTAAAAAGATAATGAAAAATATAATGGTTTATATCAATTCAAGAAAATCAGCTAATTCTATACTACAATAAAAGATTATCCTCTTAGACTGAATTTATCACTCCAAAAGTGTAGGAGACAATGCTAAGATAATTGTAATACACAATATTATTGTTAGAAAAGGTGTTGCAGCCAATATCAGTGCAAGAAAACTTCATAGTCTTTCATTCTGGCATGCACTGATAACACTTTCAAAATCATGAAATGATCACTTAGTATTACTCATATGATTGAAAATTTGATGAATTTCCCAAAAAGGATGCTAAGAAAGCTGTAGCAACTTCTAAGAAAATATGTATGTGCAATATATATCTGGAAAACACTATGCAACAATGAGTAGCATCCTTGACATTTATGTATAAATGTGTGAATTGTGTTGTTTAATAAAAGCTTAGATGCTGATGTCAAAGAACAGAGTAATTGCACTGAAGGCCACAGGCAACAATCTGATTTCTCATTTAATCTTTCTCTCTTTCCTGGTGTATGCATACTGCAAATGAACACAATATATATTAGATTTTTTTACCATAAAAGAACAGTTCATTGAATCAAACATTGCAAGTGCAACTGTCAGCATGCTCATTAAAGATGAGTTTAAGCTCCCTGAATTAAAACGTTCTTAAAAATCCAAAATTGACTGACATGAGATTGATAAGTTGTTTCTATAATGGGGAAAAATGGGAATCTACTGTGATGATAACCGTGTAAAAATGAATTTTAATATAGAAAACTATAAAATTTGCTCTGTACATGAGTAATTATTATTAAGGGCTGTAATACGTGAATATTTAAGTCAGCATAAAGTCGTATAATTATACAGTTTAGGTTTCAATGCATCATGGATAAAAGATAACATCTCATTACTTTTGCTAGTACTTTAGTACTGAGAATTGTAAGGTGATACACATTGTTCTCTGATATTTGAAGTATCTTAGGTCATTATTTGTGTTTCACTAGATTATATATATATCATGAATTTACTTGTTGAGGGACCAAAACAAAAGATAAAGATCTTTGGATTCCTCACTGTTAAGTATCAGACTTAAAGGAGAAGTAAATGATCACTGTAATGCATCATAATAGGTATAATCTTCATTTAGTTCACAACCTTCATATGTTAACTGCATTATAGTAATTAGCTTTTTAACAATTTTTGAATAAAAACATACATCATCAACTATCTGTAGCAATGTATCCAACTGCAATAAAAAATCTTACAAAAAGTATTGTTATATTACAATAAGCATACAATGTAAAATCCAAATAATCCAAATGTTTCATAAAATTATAATTTTCCCAAAAGATTTGTGTCTATTATACAAGATCAAAATTGAATAACTTCTATAAAATCACAGAATTTACATCAAATGAAGTAAAATATTTCATGAGTGACAAGCTTTTAAGAACTCTCCACCTAAACAAATCTCTGTACATCTTTGTTTGACTACCTCTTAATATCTTCCTAAACCATCAGACATTGAAGTTGTGATATATATTATATATTTATGAATACATTGGCCTTAATTTTAAGTTATTACAAAATACTTATTTTAAACTTAAATAAAGTTAAATACTAAAATGATTCACTACAACACCTTACATACATTTAACCATTTTAATTTCATTAAATAGTAAGTAGTACTGAATAGGTTTGATTCAAAAAATAAACACAAGACAAAAAACTAAAATTAATATCAAAACCTTTATCAAATACTTTACAATTTGTATCTAGATATAACTATGATAGATTAAGTTAGAAATACTCTTCCATTTTGACATATGTCATAAAAGTTGAACAAAGCAAGCTATAATAACTATAATATAGGCCTTTTCACACTTCTTCTATGAGTTCTTTTTCCACTCTATTTTAAAATTTTCAAAATTAAAGTTGGCAGATACTGAACTTATTGTTAAAAGATTAACGAAATTAAAATAGTATATTCTTTTGATGGTAAAACTAAAGTAAGAAAATGATCTTTGAACTCACTGGCAGTCCTCTTAGTCCAGGTTCTCCTGGTGGACCTCGAACTCCATCTTTCCCTGGTTCACCCTAGAAAACAAAGATGATAAAAACAGTAAATACTATAGAGTTAATTTCTATGTTTGCACAATATTTTTAGTTAATAAAGCACTTTGTAATAAATTTCAAGTGTTCAATTCCATCAGTATGATAACATTTCTTACAATACCAGGTACTCTTATACAGGTAACAAATTTATTAACAAGATATTAAACTATCTTTACCAAGTAACATACATACAAAATAATGTACACACTATCAGCTAATGATCTTGTTTTTTTTAATCCAAAACTGCTTTTTGAAAGTGTTATAATATTTAACATACATAAAAAAATAGCAATCAAACTGTTGCATTTATATTACATGCAATCCACTTTAGTTATAATGTTATGTGGGTAATCATATATTTGAAAATTAGTATAAAATCTAATAATGCTGAATTTTTGCCTTACAAAAGTAAACTACTCTGATATTTAACCCAACGAAATCAGTAATAGTTTGACTGATATACTCTTAACTTAAAACTTATTATCAAGACCAACACTGTTCATTTAAAGTTCAATGACATTTTCACATAAGCAGAGAATCACCACTAAAGTAAGAGTATGAATACAATACACTTTACACTAAAATGAAACATAGTTCAAAGCTAGTACTTACACATGTATTTAATAAGAAAGTTCTCTGTAATTCACATTAATACTCAAAAAAATTAATAGCACCCAGAGAGATCAAATAATATAATGAATTTAAGAACTATGAGCACAGTAACATAAAACATTCAATGAAATACAAACTTAAAATTCCAAGATCAAGACATTTCAGTTAAAGTATTTGAACATTTTTTTTCTGAACTATATTATTTTAATGCAGCATTTTAAATCAATGTATCAAGTTTTTTCTTAATTTTTGTAGTTTCAGATTATTATTTGATTGTCATACAGTCAACCCATTATGATTGATTAAATAAGGTATCACAATTTTCATCTTATGCTGTGGTTGAATAAATATGTTTAGTATTATCAGTTATTAAAACAAAAATGGACATTTAACCAATAAGACAGATGTAAGATCAGACTATATTTACATTCAATTAGTACATAAATTATGCCAAAATTAGTATGAATGAAAGAAAGTTCTTGCTTTCATATATTTTTATGTATTGTTACTTGGTAAATTCTAAATTATTTTATAAACCTTTAATAAAAGGTTCAGTAGAAAGAAAGGATGGAACCAATTTAAATTAATCTCATGTCTTTAACCTCTTTCCTTTACTTTTCATACTTTTCATATATAAACTATTAAACAGATGAGCATTTTATCAAAACTTGAGAATAATAAAATTTATATTAAACTTAGTTCACAAAAGTGTACTTACTGGATACCCTGGTAATCCATCTTTTCCTGGTTCTCCCTATCATATAAAACAAGCCTATATTTCAATATCACAGCTGTTTCACATTATATTAAATGAACATCAATTATAAGTCAATTCAAAGAAAGGATATGTTAAAAATAGTGTTGATACATAAATAAACCAACATTCAAAGGTTAATAAACATACATTTACTTCATCACATTTATTACTATCATGATAAACATGATAGAGATAAACTTTATCTGTATGCAGTATTTAAGATATGGGAATTATAAATTTAAGAAACAACTTAAACTTTTACTAATTTTCTAGTTTAATTTCCTTTTAAAATCAAATTAATTGTTATAATATAAAAACACACTGAATTTTGGAACATTATTTTTGCTCAGTCTCCATTTATCACACAAATTAACTTGTGTTATCACTAATACATCGATTATGAATATCAATCAGTCTAATATCTTATTGAAAAAATAAATATAAATAAACTTTTTATCTCATTTACATGTTTTTCAGTAAATTAATTTGAGTATGAATAATTCATTTTTATGGAAAATGGCTTCAGTAAATGTACTTCCTCATAATAAAAATTCAAAATATTACACTCTACAATTAAGGCTAGTAGAATTATTATTATTATTTTTTTTATACAAAATATGCATACAGTTTCAAAATAGACTATTTAACATGGTTTTCAAAAATACACTTAGATAATACAAAACACTGAATATAGAAATATGTATTTAGGAAGTTTTTAGCAAGAATTTCAGTAATAATTAAAATTATAGAAAAATGTAAACTTCTGAAATACACCTCCTCTCACACTTTAGCAAGAATCTCATATTGTTCCTGTAAACATGTTGGAGAGGGCAAAATCAACACAGCAAGCATCTGAATAGGAAAATAGGTTTGCAAAATCAAGATATAACAAATCATATTAGTGGGAGTCTACATTACTTCTGGAACAGGCATGTTGTTTGCCTAGATAAAGCAAAATTTAAATGTGGACATTAAAAACCAACCAGCTAAAAAGTCAACACTGTTCATCATCATGAGATTCATCCAGACCCCAGCCACAAAGTTGAAGTTCTATGTCTTGTCATTGGAATTATAGGGATGTGGATGAAAAAGTAGATCCAAGGTGTAGTGGCTAAGGAATGGGGACTGCAATATGATATAATTGTATGATAGGAATATTATATGAAGGGAACCAAACCTAAAGGTAACATAATGTTTCATGCTGAGCTACCAGAATTATGAAAAGAAGGCAAGCATCATCCAACTGGACAAGTCTTCCCCCAAACATGATGAACCTCAGAATGTAACAAACTGAACTTGAAATTACAGAGCCAATTCACACTTCATCCAACGTGAAGAAACAGAGATCATCTGACCAGGGATTAAAAACAATATCCTAATTCCTCAACCTATATGGTAAAGTAACACCTCCCAGAACTATGAGAAGGATGTAGAACAAACAAAGTCAATGGCTCACAAATGTAATGCTCTGCATGTGGAATTATAAGGAACCAAGGACCTTCTTCAACGATCTTAGAAAGTAAAAGAATGACCAAAAACAAGGGCCATGTTCATACAAACAGAAAGCAGAGTGTCATCTCTGAACTGAAATTATAAGGCCCTTATAAACTGAACAGCTCCCCACCTAACGTATGGGAAAACCATTCAGGGTTAAGAGCGGAAAGGTATCCAGCTTCACCCTCTTCTCATTGAGTAGAATAAAGAGTACAAACCTCACTAAGGAGGAGTAGACATCTGTACATTACTCCAGTGACTGGAAACTGAGTGTTAAGGATTTCTATGCTCCAACAGAAAGGAGGAGGAACTTTGAATTGTTCAATTAATGGTTAGCACAGAGGGACAAAAACCTTTTATGTTTTA
The DNA here is from genome assembly GCF_004210375.1 of Tachypleus tridentatus. Taxonomy (NCBI): domain Eukaryota; kingdom Metazoa; phylum Arthropoda; class Merostomata; order Xiphosura; family Limulidae; genus Tachypleus; species Tachypleus tridentatus. Next base: position 94,247,270 of record NC_134837.1, read on the forward strand.
CTTATGGTAGTCCATGAATGACAGTCCAGTATAATAGTTATATTTAATATAGAACAAATGTTTGCTTCCTTGAAAGCACAAAGGCAATCTTATGAAACATCCCATCTCAACAGAGCCAGTTGCTACCAGGAATTTAGTTCTTAGTCTACTTATAGCTAGTGCAGATTTGTACAAGCACATCCGATGAAACAACTCTTGCTACTGAGTGGAATCCAAATGAAAGTGATGAGAAGGTCCCTGAGAAGGAATTAACTTATTTACCTCTGTTACAATCGAGCTGTGGCTTGTAGGTCAGCCATGAAGGAATAGCTGAAATTCATTCAAGAAGTAGACTGCTAAATCTTATAAATCATGCAATATGAAATCCACATTCAAGCCTGTACAATTCCCTCCCAAGGGCAACTTGTTTGGACTGTCAGGAACATTGATATATATTAAGTGTGATAACACCCTTAGAAATCTCCTAATGAAGAGAAGACAAATAGGAGAGAAAGCCTTATCTCCTTTTCAAGCTGCTGTATTTTTATCTAGATAAAACAACATTGGATAGAACAGAATGTAGTTGAAATGGTACAGTGTACTGTACACATGAAGCACAAATACCTCTCAATGTTGATGTCCCACAGCTAATAAGAGACAAAGATATGTTGTAAGTGAAAGATGATATAATGAACATTACCTTGAGGGTTCGAAAGATGGATGTGTTAATGTATGGAGAACCACTGTGATATCCCAGTTAGGAACATGAAAAGGGTGTTAGGGAAAGATAACCTGAAATTCTTTCAAAAGTAATAACAAAATGAGGGACACAAAACTTTTATTCTCTTAGAAAAATGAAAAATAGTTGATAAGGCTGACTTATACAAGTCAACAGATAAAAGGGCCAAACTTCCCTCAAGCAACCACATCAAAAATTGAGAAACATTTGGCACAGTGGGATGAGAAGGGTTAAACCATTTCCTTTGATAAATTTCCACAGAAGGGCATCATTAAATGGAATACATTAATAAAGCCATCACTTGAGATGTCAATCCCTGATGTCATGCTATAGCTGCATAAATGCCAGATGTGAAGTCAAAAAAAGCAAACTGTTAGATGTAAAATGTTCATCCAAGGCTGATCTAAGAGAAATGAAGAGGGAAGAAGTCAACATTCCTGAAGATACTGAAGGAGTGAAAAACAGAGCTGACTCAGCTAATATGGTATAATTAAAAGAACTCAACGAGACCTGCAGCAAATCAGTGCAAGATTAGATAAACTGGAGGGAATGCAGAAAGATGAAGACTCATCCAATCCTGGTTGAGAATATCTACTCTCAAATCCATAGGATGAGGTATTGGAGACCAGAAGCACAGAAGCTGAGTAGTCCAGTGTATGGAAAAAGAATCGATCAATTGTGTCCCTAGATGAAAGCAGGTCCAACACAAAACTTGAGGATCAAGCATCCATTCCATAGGAAGAACTTTGCTTGGATGAGATAATGGGTCAGCCATTAGATTTATTACCTCTGGAACAAGCAAGGAGAACAATTTGATGTGTGTGCCCAAAAGCAAACATGTCAAATGTAGTAACAGCACTGAAGAGAAACCCACAGTAAACCCATATGCCCATTTTTGTAATTTGTGTAGTTGAGAAAAAGTAGTGAGTGAGAAAGAATAATGTGGAGTTTATATATGCATTAGATATAGAGGATGCACTGACAAAGGTGAAGAGAGTTACAAGATTAAAATCATTAGAAGCAACATAACAGAGAATAAAGACTGGAGTAATAGGTAGTTTTCATATTAATGCTTAGACAAGTAAAGAGACCCTTTTACTGGGATAAAATTAAAACGTGAGCAAAAGTAAGCATGTTTCAAAAGTTGTGCTTCTGCACTTTTCACTAAGCATTTCATAAAGTTCCTATTAAATTATGAAGATCTTAGAACCTTGAAAAATGTTTAACTAGAATTAATAAAAATATGGTAATTATACATCATTAGTTTAAACTAACCTTTTGACCTTTTAATCCTGAACGCCCAAAGGAAGGTTCACCTTTCTGACCTTTGACACCTGGAATTCCTGGAGGGCCTATAGGACCAGGATCACCAGGTCTGCCTGGTTGGCCAGGTAAACCCTAAAGATATTTAAAATAAAAGTGACCAAAGTTCAAATAAAAGCTTCAAGTACTGAAACAAATAACTTAAAATTGGTTAACTTGTAGTAATATTTATAAATATAAAGTCTATATTTCCAAAGTTATTCAGTTTCTAAACAATACAAGTCAAATTACTAAATATTAATAAATTAGATGCATTTAAAAACTAATTTAGGAGTATGAATATTATAATATTTAAAATCTTACAAGATAAAATTAAATAATTTATTTTTATAAAGTTCAACTGAAATAAATTTTCAATTATCATTTCCTTTACTTTAAAAAACAACTACTGCAAAAAAATTACCAATATGTGGTATAAATCATTGGTACTATGTATCAGATCTAATTTTTTGTGCATGCAATATATTCAGTAATTTTGTTTCTCAGTTTTATAACACTTTTACAACATCTGTTGTTTGTTCATTTGTGAGATACTAGTATAAAATACATATGAATGTTGAAAAGAAAATATTTTACACAAATTTGATTACTATATTTCCAAAGTTACAGTATTAACTGTTTTCTTTTCCAATAAATACTTTGTAATGTCTTCAGTGTGTGATATTTTGTGATCAATATTTTTGTGAAGAACCTTTATAATGTTTTGATAGTTAGGATAAAAATTACATGTTTTGTGGGGATCTTTAACTATTTGTTAATTAAAACTTTAAAAATTACAACAGGTTCTTTAAGACTTGTAAAATATCACAGTAAGCATGATTGTGAATATTTTTGGAAATTTGTCACTCAAGCTGTAAAATAGTATGCAATATTTCTTATTCAAGGTTACAAAGAATATATAATCTTTGATATGTATCTTACACTTTGAGCTGGCCTAGTTTACTTATGTAGCAGTACAGAAGAAATAATGTTGCCTGTTGATAAGCTTGAAGTTATTCCAGTAAAATGACTTACTGCAGTTTGTAGAACTGTATTTGTTAAAAGTTAAAAGGAATATTTATAAAATAACTATTCTTCAGGTTTGCCCCTCTCTCTTAAGCAACATTAAGTACTGAGTTACAGGTACTTATCAATATTTTTTCAAAGTGCCTGTCATGATATCAGTATATCTCTATCTATAATGTAGACATAGATTATTATGCTAAATTACACTATAGGCAAAAAATATCTGCAGTTTTTTAACAAAATTGCTAAACAGTGTTTGACACATCTGGACCCATATGGAAAATACACAATTTATTCTTTATTTATTTATTATTCAAATTACGTGCCATTAACAGTCATACATATATGAGGTCTTGGTATACTTTGCCATTATGGTATTATCTTTCCTGAAATATGTACAACTAACATTAGAAATTTGTTTAGCTTCAAGAAAATAATGCCTATTTTCCTTACAGTTCCAGATTTCTGGAATACCATGTACAATATCCATGAATTTTTTATTTGTTAAAAATAGAAAAATAATTCTAATGATGTAAACTAATGTGTAATGCAATATTGGCTCAAAAACCAACTCACATCTGTTCCATTACATCCATCAAAGCCAGGCAAGCCTTTTGGACCTGAGGGACCAGGTAATCCCTAAAACAAATGCATCAGTACAGAAGATCAGGGACTTTTGTAAATAGATTTACCACACATATTCAATGTATGCTGATTTAAGTAACCTAAATTGTGGTCCTCCAAATAAATTGCATGATTCAAAGTTTTTACAGTATCAACACATTTAGAGATCACATAATTAAACTTGTTAAAATTTCTGCACCATGTTTTATGTGTTTACTGTTACATTACTGTTTAATAAACATTCAAATTACACATGTAAAAATAAGAAACATTAATATTCTTAACAGTAAGAAGCAAAACCTATAAAACCATCATTTGTCCATTCTTCAAAATTTGCTTCAAAGCTTCCATTTATAAAACACACCTCAAATATTTTTACTTGGATTTTGTTTTTTTGTCACAAATAAAAGACAAGGTGTATTATTATATAGAAATTCATCCTTAATCATGAATGAATCTTGATCTATAGCTTGATTGCTTCAAAGAAATAGAATTTCACAGGTAAGTTTTTACACACTCATTTGCTAAAATGAAGTGTGGGTTATTTAAAATCTGGTACAAAACTATCAAATTAGTTTCAGGTTGATTAATTCCTGCTAGAAACAAACTGCTTTAACTTCTCATACTATATCTTTCAGGTGCTGTACAACAAAAAATACTGTATGGTACAAATACAATTTATATTATGAAATGGCAGTTACAAAATATTTTAAGTTGTCAAACCCATTGCAGTTTCCAAATACAATGTACGATTCTAAAGTTGTATTACTAAATACACACAATTTATTTCGTATTTACATAAATACATATAAGTATATATGTGTATGTATAATACTGTGGCAAAAGTGTTTACAGAAGAATATTTTGCCATTCCTTCTATTTTATTAGACTTATTCTTCCATGCCATTATAGAATGTAAATTTCAACACTATGATAATGTTTCGCTGATCCCTGTTGGCAAATGAATGAACCAGGGTGTGAATACTTATCATTCTTTAGAATTACCATACATTTGTGCCAAGGGCATGTCATAAAGGTTCTGTTTGAATGAAGAATGGAGGAGGCAATGTGATGGTTTGGAAGTGTTTTTCAGCTGAGTTAACAGGAGATATTTGCAAAATGGATGGAATAATGGACCAGCACAAGTACCCTTAGATTATACTGATCCACCAGGGTATACCTAGTGTCTTGCATATTACGGGTAAAGGATTCTACTAACAAAAAGATGATGACTCCAAACACTCATCCAACCTATGCAGAAATTACTTAGTTAAGTAAGAAGCTGCCAGATTCATTAAAATGGTGCAATGGTTCCTACAGAACTCTGATATAAATCCAGTTGAGCAGATCTGGAATTTGATAGATCAAAAGCTTTAATGGAATGTATTAGAGACATTTGGAGTAAAATCCCAAAGGACATTTTGATAAAATATTGCAATAATGCCTGAAATACTATCTGCAGTTATTGGAGTATTAAAGAAAAAGGGGGACACAAAATATTAACTGTTTACTTAACTCAAGCACTGTTACACTAAATAGGAAGATTAATGAAATGTTGATGTTTCACCTGTGATTTACCTTCCATTGTTCTTTCAACATCACCTGAAATCTAATTCTTTACTTCATCCTAGAACTTTTGCACAATACCATTTAAAAATGGAACATTAGAAATAACATAAACCTGTGTCAAAGGACACTAAATATCACCAAGAAATAAAAATAACATGAGCATCTTCATTCACATAATTTAGCCATTAAGAATATTAGATGCTTCTGCTCCTAAAGTACATAATATACATAAAAACAGAAGGTCAAGGCATTGCATAAAGCTAATTTGCAGTTAGGATTATAACTTAAAGAAAACTGGACTAAAAATATTAGACACATGGTTAGTCATGCTCACTATTTACTATAAGGGTTTCTTGATCACATGTTAATCAGTGAGTATTAGGCGAGATGTATAGCTAAAAAAAAATCTAAATGGTTATATACACAATATGAATTTTATTGTGACTTACAAATGTGCAGAATTTTCAGTCTTCTGGATATATGCAATTATTTGTATAACTGTATCATTATACCCAAGAAGCTTTATTTAAAACAAGCTGGTTTTTTTTAATAACAAAAAAGATACTGTCTTGTAGGGGAAAAGATAATAAATGTTAAACTGTTCAATTCCAGTTGCAAATGTCTACCCTTTAATATTCAACCTTAAATTCTGTTATAAAAAACAGATTTAGTTGATATGTGAAACATTTCAATACACAGTAATTAGTACCTCCTTCCATTGTATTTCAAACTGATTATGTACCAAGTTTATATATGTTCATTTACTTTTGATGAAAATTATTGTCCATAAAAAACTGAAGTATTTAAAAAATTCACAATATTTAAAAAACAGAAAAATTGACCATTTCATGATAAAAATAGTTGCTCAAGTATATCAGATATTTGAAAAACAAAACATACAATCTATTTGATAGCTATATTTGGTCTATTTGGTAAAAAGTAAGAAAACCATAACTTTATCAAACAAACAAATACTGGTAATTTATCTTACCTGAGGCCCAGGAATACCTGGAAATCCAGGCATACCTGTCATCCCCTGCAAGAAAGTGAAAAATGCATGAAAAATGGATGAAGTTAAAATTACTGTAATTTCAACTTAAATTACTTTTAAAACACCTTAACTATTTATCTTATGATAATTAGATATGCAAGGAAATAATATAATGAAGGGAACATTTGGAAGTTACTCAATAATAAAACTTAAAAGTTTTGTGTCGTTCTTAGAAGTAGCAAAAAAATGTATATACGTTTACTGCCTGAAGAACAAGGGAATAATAATATCTAAAACACTTCAGTCTCTGTTAATTCAGATGATGCTGAGATGGTAAGGCACAATCTAAAAAGGAAAATATCATGGCTTTAACCTAACACATCTTTTCCACTGTGACTTCCTTGCACTGGTATCCATCAAACTCTAGAAACATTATAAGCTCACACTTTTACAGTTTGTTGAATTATTTTTTACTGTAATTGCCACATTTATTAATTTTCTGCAATTCCTTATTAAAATTTAGCTACACATACACACAGAGACCTAAACAATTTCTTTGGTAGCACAAACCTATACAAAGGGCTATCTGTGCTTTGCCCACCATGGGTATCGAAACACAGTTTCTGACATTGTAAGTATGCAGGCAGATCTAAACCCAACCACTCTAATATTCCAAAAATGCTGTTTTATATAATCATAAGAAAATAAGGAAAAACAAGATGACAGAAAGACATTCACCATCCATGGCTATTTCTCGCCTAGCAACAAACACAAACTTTAAAATTTAACAAAAATCTCAACATCTGTATAGACTGTAAAACTAATTCACATTAACAGTTCACATCATATAATCAAATAAACCATTTACTAAATTTTAACTCCAACTAAACAATAATAAATAATCTAATTGTATAAAAAATACAAATGTACTCACTCTGTCTCCTTTTGGGCCCCGTATTCCTAGAGCTCCTGGTTCTCCTTTATCTCCTTTGTCACCTGGCAACCCTTCCTTTCCTACAAAACCCCTAGGGCCTTGAACCCCTCTTAGCCCTGGTAAACCTGGTGAGCCCTGTTATACAATATGGAGAATTAATATCAATTGAATGAAATTTAGGTAATGTTTTCTCTTTTAAGAATAAGATATATTTTTTGCCATGATTCACTACACATTAGAAGAGTTGTCAACAATGTTATAAAAGGTACTTATTATGCTCATCATTCTAAACATTTTGTTAAATATTCACTAACTTCCTTTATCTATATAATTTTTTCTTTCACATCAGTATTTTATATATTTTTTCTACTAATTTCTACAAAAACTTACAGTGGCAAATAGGCTTGCATCATTAACTCTAATTTATATAAATCTAATGAAGTTTGAGAAGAAAAACAATTATTAATTCCTCAACATTGCACATCGAGTCTTACTCTGTGTCAACTAAAATTTTCTCCTTTTTTCTTTGTGAAAGCTTTCATATCCACAAATCTGTAATCCTTCTGTCATGTATAAGATAACAGAAGAAATGCCACTCTGACAGAGGCTGTTTATGCTAGTAATTAATAATCATAGTATTGATATGTCCTTGAAAAAACATTTAGAAAAAGTGAACTTTCTCTAAAAATGATTTTTTTTTCTTTTACTGGAAAGTATTGCAAGGAAAAACGTGTTTTGACTGTGTTCTCTAGCCACATGCAAGTCGTTGCATCAAAATGACTGAATATACAAAGCTAAAATTTTTCATTAATTTTAACGACAAATAATAATGTTTTTACACATTAAAAGTGGTAATGTTTACTGAAAATATATTTTAGTTTTTAAGAACTTCAGTTGCTCAGTGCTACATTTAAATATTACATCAATAAAGATATAATTAAACACTCCTAGTAAAAATCCTGTTACTGTTGTGAGGAAAGTACCTTTATAGAAAATTATGTTCTATTATAAAGAAATGGCTGTTACACATACCATAATTGTTTTTCTACTTGTCTAAAATGTAATGAAAAAGTGCAATTCTTATGCAGAGTTTATAGGTTGGAGCAGAAGTTGGAGATTATCCTAATCAAAGTAGAGACAAACAGATAAAGAGAAGTGTAGACTGTGTGAAATGGCAGTAGAATTTTAGGAGGAACTTGAGCTTTTACGTATAATGAATATATCAGATAAAAATGACTTTTAGGAAGTTAGAAAGGGTAATAATAGAGTGAAAAGTAAAAATTTAGTTATAATGAGCCTATTCTATTGAGCAATAAATTTCAGTCTTTGGCTTCTGCAGAAGAGGAACTATTGGGGGGTAAAAAAGCAAAAGGATCAGAAAAGGATGTTGATTAGTTTGTACTCTAAAGATGGCTGGTATGGGTACTCATACCACCTGTCTTTAGAATACATTTTTACTTCAAGTGTTGTTGTTTTTTGCTATTATCATGACAAAGCATGTGGGTACACTAGTCTGTGGGATAAACAGGAAAAGAATCAGATTATGCTAACTATTGGCTCAGATGGAGAACATAAGTGACAGAGCAGGAAATATAATAAAGGGGGCTAACAGAGACGTAGTTTTTGAGGCAAATGTAGGGACTATTAGTGTGTGGGGGAAAGGTGGGTCTGAGGAGGAGCTAATTAATAAGTACAAGGGATTGATAATGGTATTTAAAGCAAAAAGCCATAACTTAATTTTATCAAGGATACAGCCAAGAATTAACTGTGCAGATAAAGTTATAAGTAGGTCACTAGGACTATATGCTGAGCTTAGGTTAGTATGTAAGGATAAACAGACCAGCTGGTTTGGACTTGTGGGATCAGTTCAGTAGAAAATATGTTTTCTATCAAGGACTGTTTAGATTTAAATAAGGTAGGGGCTGACTTATTTTCCAAGACTATTAAGTTAGCTGTAAGAAACGTTTTAAACTAAGACTAGGCAGTGGTGTGGACCAAGAAAAACTAAATGCTAAAAGAGTAAGAAGCAGAGAAACATTTAGCATAGGAAATTAGGATAGAAGTAGTTATAAGGACAGAATTAAGTGTTAGTGTTATATTGGTAGAAGTATAAGAAATAAATGGATACATTTAGAGCACTGGTAGGAACAGAGGGTTTTGATAAAATGGGAGTAACTGAAACATGGTTAAACTTAGATGATTTTGTTGTCAGAAGTTTCTTTGAATTACAAGGTTACAGGCTATTTAATTTCATACAGATAGAATACTAACTACTAAGGAGAGTGGGAGTGATTCTGTATGTAAAATATGAGTTACATTCTGTTGAAACTGGGAATATCAAACATAAAAGTAAGGAGATTTAATCCATTTTGGTTTCTATTGGTAGATATAAAGAGGGAAGATTTTTAGTGGGAATTTGTCACAGACTATCAAATGACACTGATGAAAGTAGTGAAACTCTACAATTAAATTGACATTTCACCTGTTAATGAAATCATAATTATGGGTGATTTAATGTTATACATATAGACTGCAAAATGCTAGTCAAACCATGAAAGATTTTTATAAACTGTTCAGGATGACTTTCTTCACCAGCTAGTCAAGAAACCTACTAGAAACAATACTATATTTTAGATTTACTGTTAACTTTAAATAAAGAAATGATCAAGAAGGTGGAAATCGAAAAACACCTAAGTGCAAGTGATCCTTGTTCTATTAGGTTCGATATTTTGCTGCATGTGGAGATAAGGAATAATGATATTTCAAAAATGCAAATTTTGAAGGGATGCAACAAGAATTATCTGTTGTGAATTGGGTAGCTGGGCAATTTAGAGACACTGATCAGACATAAAAAAATTTTAAACACTTAAGATAAACATGTTCTTTATAGAAAGAATATGATAGCTACAAGTAAAAACCAGGCTGACTCACAAAGGGTTTCCAAGTTAAAGAAAAGAATCATAAATTTAAGAAATTTAAATTGATTGATAGGAAAAGAAATTTAGAAGATTAGGAAAGTTGATGAAACAGGAAATTAGGACATCAAGAAGAATGTACGAAAAAAAATATTGGCTGAGAATGTAAAAATTAACAGTAAGGATTTATTCAATTACATTAAAGGTAAAGAAAATGTTAAAACTGGGGTAAGACTCTTGACGAACAACGAAGAAAGGCTAGTATGTGACGATTATGAGATAGCTATGTTACTAAGTGTTGCTTTTTCTTCAGTTTTTACTAATGAAGATTTACGCATTATTCCACATCTTGAATAGTTGGTAAATGGAAATAAGATCAAACAAGATGGTTACATTAATTCTGAGCTGGTTAAGAAAAAATTGGGAAGTTTAAAAAATAAGGCTCTTTGGCAAGATAGAATTTCCTCAAGTGTTTTGAAGAAGGTTAAACATGAAATATGCGAGTCACTTGCTATTTTATTTTGTCAGTCCTTGAACATAGGGCAAGTACCAGAGGACTGGAAGTTAGCTAATGAAGATCCTCTTTTCAAGGGAAGTGATAAAAACAATAGTAATTTTTGACCCATTAGTCTCATACCACTTTTGGGAAGTCTTGCAAATTCTGTTTAAAATGTTTTGCAAAGTCACTGAACAAATATTAGAATTTTATTGGATAGTCAACACAGTTTCGCTAAGGGAACATCTTGCCTTAAAAAATCTTTTGACATTCTTTGAAAATGTTACTGCTTGTGTAGATATGGGTAAAGATGTAGATTTGGTGTACCTAGATATACAGATAACATTTGAAAATGTGCCACATAAAAATAAATGAAAGACTTGTAAAATCAATTATCTCTAAAAGTGTGGGGAACAAATAAGCAAATTGGATAGAAGATTGACTGGATTGAAGAATGTAAAGAGTTCTTACAAAAGGAGTACAGTCAAACTAGATTAATGTTGCAAGTGGTGTACCTCGGTAATCAGTCTTAAGAATTTTATTCTTTTTGATTTACATCAACGATACAGATGAAAGAATAGTCAATAAATTACTTCAATTTATGGATGCTATTAACATCTTGAGTGTTGCTAGCTACAAAAAGATGCTACTGACTTATAAAAGAGCTAAGATCATTTAGTGAGTTGGACAAATATATGGCAGGTGGGTTTCAGTTATTACAAATGCAAGATAATGCATGTGGAGTATCATAATTTGAATTAGAGGTATAATTTGGATTGGAATAATCTTAAATGTTATATAAAAAGGAAAGGGATCTTGGTGTAATAGTTGATCAATCTCTAAAGACATCCAAGTAATGTGACATTGCTAGTGGTAGGGCAAATATAATTTTAGGTTATATCTACAAAATAATTGAATACAAGTCTAAAGAGGATATAATTTCATTGTACATGTTATTTGTCAGGCCACATTTAGAATACTGCATTTAGTCTTGGGCTCCTTACCTTAGGAAAGATATTGAATTGTTGTAAAGGTTTCAGAGAAGGGTTACTAGAATTGTGCCTGGGATGGAAGGATTTGGAGGGGAACTGATTGAAGTGTTCAAGACTATAAAGGGAATTGTTAATGTTGATGCATCATATGATTTTCATATTTGACAGTGAGGACAGTAAGACTAGGGAACATGAAAATAAAAATGTTAGCAGGGTAGGAGACACACTTCAGTTAAGACAGTTTAATTTTTCTAAAAGGATGGTTGACCTTTTGGAATGGGTTGCCTTTAGATGTTGTGGAGGTAATAAATTTATGCAAGTTTAAGAAAATACTTGATGGTATATGAATGATAATTGGTAGCTTTATGATTTTCAATCTTGTATTATATTAATTTAGTTTAGAGGATAGAACAGCTGAGTTGAGCCAATACATCCCATGTTGTTCCAAAACATTATGTTAAATACTGATATGCGCACAATGTCCGTTACCTTTAGATAATTTACCCATGTTCAACTGTTTATAAGAAGATCAAAGAAAGTTAATAACAAATACCATGGGACAAAAACTTATGTAAAATTCAAAATAGTCCATGTTTAACTAGTTCTATTTCTTTAACATCTCTTCTATTCATTTAGAAAAAACTTCAGATTCAGTTATAAAAATAATTAAATATGTTTAGATGAAGCAACAAAAAATCAAAGCAAGTGCTAAATTCAGACTTTGAGTCAACTTACAAATAACTTTTCTGATATGAAACCAACAAATTTATTTTATTCATTTACAAAATAAACAATCTTGACTGATACAATGCTGACGTTCTTTTGCGTTTTTTTGCTCATGTAACCATATTAAAACAAGCTCAAAAAAGCAGTAGGTAAAAACTTTCATATTTCTTTCCTTAGTAATTTCCATTATGAATCCTAAGTTTTATTTAATCACTAATGCTCACTCTGTCATCCATCCACTCAGATTCTGGTTTGTACTGACTTACATAATACTGATAAAGAATTACACTTTAATAACTTAATCCAGTAAAACTTAGTTAAACTTAAAAGAATACACCACGAATCAAACATTCGAGGCCAGCACGTTTTTCCCTGGCATGAGCAAACTCTAACTACACAATTCACTTGCTTCTATCCCCTCCATCTGTTTACCCATTACTCAGAACCTACCGCCACGTTCAAATACATACCGCGCCGACCCTGCAATCATTAAATTTAAATCGTTGTTTTTGATATATATTTTTTCCTAACCTGCAGTATTCCACCCAACTAAAATGAACAATTGTTTTTGTTTGTCATTATGTGACTTCTGAACGGCTAATCTAGAGATGGAGAAGAAAGATATGTCTATTAAAAAGCAACAGAAAAAAAATGTAACAATTCTTTCGAGGGCAAAACGTTTAAAAATTCATTATCTTATCACTGGTTCGGTCGGTGCTAGCAAAATAAGTAGAAATTACAAGGCCTGTGATAAATAGTTCTCGAGAACCTACGGTCTGTTGCCTGTGGATTATCGATAAAAGTCATATTAGGATTAGGATTCTTCATATCCGATTCTGGAAATTCGTGATGTTTTAGCAGCAAGGAAAATTTAACATCAAGCAGAAAACTGCACTCTGAAGTAATCTCGATCATTAAGTTTCCAAATTATATATATAAAGGTTTAGTGTTTAAGCACTATCTGAACCACTGATTATTCGTTAAATGGCTCAAGCTTCTTTTATTTCAATATAAAATTATTAATTACGTTTCCAGGATGTTAAATAGTCATACTATATGACGTGTCCACGACGGGTAATCGAACTCTTTATTTGAGCATAGGAAGGAGGTAGACCATACAAAAATAAAGACAATACGAAACTTAGTTATTACTAAAGCACATAAATCTCTCGCAGCACCTCATCAGAATAATGCTCAAATACGCAAATATTCAAAACATAACCAATACACTCTTGCATAATTCTCTAAATTACTTTAAAAAAAAACTGACAAAGAATAATTTATTATGTGACCTTGATCGCTGTTACATCGATGGAAATAGACCTAAGTATCTGTCTCTCGTTAATATCTATTTTAAGAATAAAAATACTATATTAGGCCACATATTACAACACTTTAAAACCCATGCTAGTTTAACGTTGATATTTTAGCACCTAAGAATAGGGTTTGACTTTCTGATCAAGTCAAGAACTGATACATACATGGACATTCGCTCTGAAAAGGGTTGAAGCAAGTGCTATTTCTTCTGACCTGCATGTAGGTTCACCACCATCATATTACGGCAGATAAGTTAATAGTTCTGACATGAAGAAGAGGTCTCAGTGAACCTGACCCTCCCAGGTCTATAAAATCTATTCTATTAGGTCAAAAACCCGACAAGGCGAAAGTGAATACGATAGACTTACCGCTGTCTTGTTCAATAGTTTGGATTACATACAACTGATGTTTTGATATGGTACATGTTCAAAGATACTCAGTATAAAGTAATCAGTTCACAAACACAGAATTAAAGGTCTAGTTCTAACTAGAAAATTGTGTGTTGTTTGTTTCAATAATAAGAGAGTAAAATTATCTGATTTTGATATATTTTTATTTTGTAAAAACTAAACTTAATTCCTTGTCCCCGCTGACACAGCGGTAACTCTACGATTTATAATACCTAAATTCAGGCTTTCTATTCCCTTTGGTGGGCTCATCAAATAGCCTTCTGTGGCTTCACTATAAGAAAACGCTAACTTAATTCCTTATTTATTTATTTTTGAATTTATGATAAAAATTGCAAAGACTGAACAATTTTCTATTAATGTTTCCAGAACTTTAAATTAGTCATTTTATTTCATGTTTTTGTAGTTGTTTTACAGTTACTTTAGGGAACGTGTAAATTGTATATGATATCAAGATATTCATATAACTGACACTAAATTAATAAATTAAAATTTTTAGCCTGAAGAGGGTCTTATACGACACATGAGCTCAGCAGCCAGATCAGAGAACCCTAGAGTTCGGCTATAGTTATGTCTACCTTTTAACTACTAACTATGAAAAAGAAAACTAGTCAGCAGCATCTGCCGCCATAGTAACAAGGCTGGCCATCACTTTACAATGCACCTGTAGCTGAAAAATTAATCGAATTAACTTTGAACCCTTGATCCACAACCTGACAAGCTAATCATTTTGCCATTCACTCCTAACTAGATAAAGAACAAATATTCTTAAGTTGTAATTTTAATTGTATTTTAATATAACAGTTTATACCAAATACATTTTTAGATCAAGAAAACTCTCTACGCTTGCTGGTTGCTGAACTACACTCCTTTTTACATGATAAAACACATTAATCATGTGAATCATTAGATGGTTGTCTGGACCATATAAAATGTAAAGGTGACGGATAGATAGCTAAAACTTCTTCTGATTTTCAAAGGCGTATGATAGTAGCTATATCCATGTAACAGAAGCACTGTTAACAAGTCACCTTTTTTGAACTATCTATTTTCATACGAATTTATATCTGTCATCAAAATTTATTAACAGAGGTAAATCAAAAAAGAATACGACTACTATTAGGGAACCCTTCTGACTGCCAAGTGTTAATGACTGGTCGAAAGAGAAAAAAAATAGACATGTTTATGAAGTTGGACAGGCTTATGAAGTATAACAGATGTTAGTCACATTTTATTCCAGTTAATCAACTTTTTCAACAATGCATTCAGTCATACAATGTCAAAGGCGTTTTTTGTAATATTAGTTGGTCACACTCTATTTCTCCGAATTGCGTAGATTCTGGCACTATTTGTGGTATATCAAAGCCTGCCAAGAAGGCAATTCTCAGGACCAGATCAAACATGACGTTATGTGTGTGACACGACATCATTATGACAACAAGCTAGAGAGCATTCCAGTTGGAAGGGCTGGAAGACTCCCGTGATAGAAGACATGAAAGTACATTCGTACTTCATCAACGCCTGTAAAAAATAAGTTAAAAATTAGTCCAAATATATGCTTCGAAATTATTACGTAAACGGACTGAATATACTAATTATCTGTGGAGAAGAGGATGGCTTTTCCTTAAAAGTAGAATAGGTCATCGTATGTTTAAACCTTTTATCTAAAAGCACAAATCTGTAGCATGTTTACTTAGTTACATGTAATGGATTCAGTAGCTATATGTAGTATGTTCCCAGGAAAGGAAATTGTATATATTTTTGTATTACTAGTGTTATGCGGGACAGTTTTGGATTCCATTGGTTTCTCATGATTTTTGACGAGCTTTTACGTTAGTAATATTATAAACACAGTTTTTGTGGATTTTATCAAAAACTACACGGCCACTTTCATAAAACTTAAAAAAAACTAATTATTTAGTCAGTATATTTTATGAGAAATCATCTGAAAATATTAAAACTCTTTCGCTCACCATATTTAAAAGCAAGTTCTGTTTACTTACCCTGTTACCCTTTTCCCCGACACAGTAACATCCTTTACAGTCTCTCCCTCGGCAAATTACACTTTGATTTCTTTTCCAGTCAGTTATTCCAATGTCGCCTCTTCTGTTCTGTATGAAGAACAAATATATGTTTATGATCAAACAGATTTACAATTCCAACTGTATAACTAACTCTTAAAATTAATATATAAATAATTACTTGTCACTATATATGTATTTTGTAAAATGATTAAAATTCATGTAAACTTTCGATAGATGTGTCGTAGTATCTCATTGGTCTAAAAGGTTAGATTATCCTTCACTTGCGGGCCTGGCATGGCGTAAGGCGTGCGACTCGTAATCCGAGGGTCGCGTGTTCGCGCCCGAGTCGCGCCAAACATGCTCGCCCTCCCAGCCGTGGAGGCGTTATAATGTGACGGTCAATTCCACTATTCGTGGGTAAAAGAGTAGCCCAAGAGTTGGCGGTGGGTGGTGATGACCAGCTGCCTTCCCTCTAGTCTTACACTGCTAAATTAGGGACGGCTAGCACAGATAGCCCTCGAGTAGCTTTGTGCGAAATTCCAAAACAAACAAACCTCCACTTGCGTTATTTCATGTTTGGATTTTTCCACTTTGCAGTCGTGAAACATTAAATGAAATTTACGGATTGTTTCTGTAACGTTCGTTACTGGATGTAAGCTGTTTATTATATGCGGAGCACCTATCTTTATTTATAAATAGATAGTTTAGAATATTGTTATCATTATTCCATAATTTGTTTCATATTTAGTCCTCAGTGAAAATTAATTACAAAACTCTAGTGTCTCCTGGTGGGACTGCGGTAAGTCTACGGATTTACAAAGTTAAAATACGGGATTCTATTATTTGCGTAGGCGTAGTAGAGAGTCTAATATGGCATTGCTTAAACAACAATCTATTAGCGATGCTGGTTGTAACCAAAACAATGAAAAGCACAAGTTAAAACATATTCAAGTCACTGTCAAATGTTATTGTTCTTTTTGAAACCATATTGTTGTTAGGATAGCATATGTACAAAATTTGATTAAACAAAACTATATGATAGAAGCTTGAAACAAGGTTCTCGTCTTTATCTCTATATACGTATATATGTGCATGTATTAATTAGGAGCGTGATTTTTTTTGCTAAATTTCTCGCAAATTTATTAGAGGGCTATTTGCACTAGCCATTCTTAAATTAGAAGTCATAGACTAAAAGAATGACAAGTAGTCAAATCATCCACTCTTGGGATACTATTTTAATAAATGTAAAATGATAATTCCGACCACTGTTCATTTTCATTTCGATCCGCTTGACGACAGCAACGGTACTGTCAAGGATGTCAATATTGTTGTTTCCTATCTCTAGAACCGGGCTATAACTGGGCGTTGAGGAACACGTTCATTAATGTCCGTTGTTAAGCGTGAAACACGAAATATTTGTTAATTTTTTTTTTTCAAACTCTGACACCAAAATGATTTAGTGATTTAAGTTATAATAAGTATGTACATATATATATCCAGCTAAAAAATAAAAATACATGTAGGAAAAATGAGAGATTATCACAAAGGTTATGATGACGGGGTGTCTGGGGATCACAAACATCAGTTATATTTATTCAATATAAATATTATAGTTAGTGTCAGAACCGTCGTGAAATAATTACGTGTTTTCAGTCATTGTTGACAGAATTTATCTCGTTTCGATTCAGGTACCTTTAGATTTTAACTGAAAATCTCGGAATAAAATTTAAAACCGTTCACAAACAAGGTTGATCTTATTGTTTTTAATAGTTTGACGAGATGGGGACAAGAAAAAAAAGAGTTCTAATGTGAGTAACATACTACTGCTGGAGTACTATCAATAAATTCATCTCTTCCTGGCAGACAGTCCATAGTGAAAAATTTATATGCTCCAGCTTTCTTTTAATTTACTTAAAATCCGATAACTTATTTGCATATGCTGTCACAGTGCTATAGTTTTAAAGTTAGCTTTTTTATGTGTGTTTTTCTTATAACAAAGCCACATTGGGTTATCTGCTAAGCCCCCCCCCCCCGAGGGGAATCGAACCCTTGACTTTAGCGTTGTAAATCCGTAGATTTATCGCTCTATTAGCGGTAGGCAGTTAGTTTTTGATGAAATTTGAATTATTAATACGTTGTACACCACACACGTTAGAGCAATTTCGCTTCTCACAATTAATTTTTCGCAATGCATATTCGACCCGGCATGGCTAGGTAGGTTAAAGAGTTCAACTCGTAATTCAAGAGTCGCGGGTTCGAATACCGGTCGCACCAAACATGCTTGCCCTTTCAGCCATGGGGGCATTATAATGTGACGGCCAATACCACTATTCGTTGGTAAAAGAGTAGTCCAAGAGTTTGCGGTGGGTGATGATGACCAGCTGTCTTCCAACTAGCCTTACACTGCTAAATTAAAGACGGCTAGCGCAGATAGCCCTCGAGTAGCTTTGCGCGAAATTCAAATAAAAAAAATTGTTAATAAACGCAATAGTGAAAAGGCCACTTTAAAGAAGTGTTGTTTTTTTCTGTAATAACTTGTTTAATAATTGGTCATGAATTTGATATGCTCTTTTACATCAGCGTAAAAATCATGCTTAAATCATGTCCTAACAGTAGTTTCACATTTACATTAATCTTCTGTGTTAACTACTAGGCATTAATATGAAATAGAAACATCGTGTGGGACAGCAGTAAGTCTACGGATTTACAACGATAAAATCAGCGGTTCGATTCCTTTTAGATGAGACAGCAGATTGTCCGATTTGGCTTTGCTATAAAAAAACACACACACTGCCACTAAATTTACTAGTTCAAAAACATTTAATGAATTAAGCCCGGTTTAATACACATAAATTATGCAGATATACTAAATAGGCCACTCTCTTCCTTTCCCTGACTAACTATTAGAGTTAATTTACGACTGATTTTAAAAAAATATTTTAATGCCAGACAAAAAAAAATGTGTATTTCAAACACTAACCGGTGGGTATGCGAAACATCACAAAATTACTGATCATTCTTTATCAAACAAACATTGATGTCCATATATGATTTTCAATTGAACTCTGTACAATTATTGTCTGGCCAGTTAGTGGGAATATATATTTATTACTACTAAATATTCATTAGGCGTTATATTTTTTTAACCAACATCTTCTTAGTACTGAAAATAATTAAAATGTTTAGTTCCATCTTCTATTATTTTAAATTGATATATGCGTTGCACAATAGAAATTATAGATGCCGTTCCACTTCAATTTTATGTTTCCAGATTTCCCCTTCTCTCCCGCCAAGTTTGAGAGCTTGTAAACAAGATGGGTTTCGATACCGGTAACAGGTAAAGTAAAGACAGCACACTGTGCAGTTTTGTTTTGAGCATAAAGTAAACAATACCTGCTGATTTGCATATTCAAAAATTGGTTCAGTATATTGTATTACATTTTCTTGTTGTAAAATATACTATATATTTCCAAACTTTTCGCATTTTTCACAGGCCCTCATGGGCCAGTGTAGAACATTTTTGTTGAAAGTAAAAGTATAAAACTACGCAATCTGATTTTTATTAATTGAATTTGAAATTTTCTGGACATATAATTGGCTAAAAATAAGGCATTCCCCTCACTCTTCTAGTGCTAAAGCTGTGAAAAGTGATTAGAAGTAGTGAGGTGACTGAAATCCGTTAGTACATCGAGAGTTCAACGACCAGGCACAAGAACCATGTACGTCTCTTAAATGACATGCAGAAGTATTCAGGAAACATTTAGAGCCATCTTGGTAAATACTATGCAGCAAGCCAAGTACAATATTATGCCCGTAGCTACTTTCAAAATGTTCCTGTCTACTCAACCTACTGTTGATTATCGTGATGCTTTGACCTTTCCTACTGAATCTTAGATGAAATTGTTCGTATCTCAATTTAAGGCTAAACATAAAAATATGATAGATGAAACATAAAAGATTGGCAGTGGTTTAATTCATGATGCTGAGAATGTGGCTTTATTGATACATACTGAATTTATTCCCAGCAGATAGACTTCAATACTAGCTAGTATGGATACTTGAGAATGCTGTATTTCACTTAAAAGTTTATTAATTAACAAAAGAAAACTGACTCGGAAAGATACGTCCAAAGCCACGCTCATTGTGAGTTTCCGGATTGAACATATTTCTAATATTCAACAAAGTGTAATGTAAGAGACATTCCTTGGCTCCTGAGGGACGTGTTAACCACTTGTAAACAACACCACAATATCTGATTACTGATGTACACTAGATTATATTCTTGAATAACTGTCTTCAAGTAGTTTTGCACATAAGTAAAAAGACGAATATAACCTTTTATCTTCGGTTACTAAAAGTTTAATTGCTTAATATTTTCTAATTGGTATTTTCGCCAATCTGCTAAGATGAAGACTGCTGGATATGGATTACTTCAATATAGTAGCGAAGTTAACAATGATACACATTTCATTTATGAAGACGTATATGAAACATTAACGTTATTAATACTTGCAACCTTTATATAGATATGAAAACCAATCCAGATTTAAATGATAAATTATCAGTGGTATGTGATATTTTATCATCAATGACAGGTTTGACCCAATACCCTTGTGGCATTCGAAAATACTATGCAAAAACGCATCTGACTGGTGATGGATATTCATAGAGGATTACTACTTACTTCTTTTACCACGTGTAGGCGTAGCCACAAAAGAATGGTCATTCACTTAACAAATATGCTAAGGTATGAAGCAACCTGACAAATCTGCCATATTGGATGCAGATGTATTGTACTCTGTGGTCTTGGGTGCTTATCACAAAATAATCTAATCTGTAAAACTTACTAATTATATTGTTTAATCTCCCACGTTAAAGATTATGAATTTATCAGGCCGAAAATAGGTCATTTCTTGAAGCAAGATACTTTTGTCAAAAGATAGACTATGAACTGATATTGGTTGGCACTCCTCGACTACCATTATTGTAATAAAGTTCGTACTAAGTTTTTATAGGCCAGGACGGCTTCTGAAGTGTACTTTGAACCAAAGGAATGCATTCCTGCAGTGGAATGGTGTCAGGGCCGAAACATCAAATTGAGCATCGTAATTTTTCAAGATAAGCGGCATTGTAGAAAAAAAGAAAGAAATGTAATAAAATTTAAATGATCGTATACTTTATGTTGTGGAGGCCCGTGTTTCAACTTCAAGAATATATGTGGGTTTGAACCCCACCCCATTCATCCTTAGCCGATTAACAAAATTAAATACCTTGGGTAGATAAACTTGACTTACTGATAATTATTTTTATTCGATATTTAACAGTATGTAATTTTTGTTTTCCTGAATCATCTAAAGATTTATTGTCACCTCAACACAGCGTTTACTGAGTGGTTAACCTTTACAAGTGGTTAACTATAAACTGGCATGGACAAAATTTCCATAGGTGTTTTTAGTGATCAGGTGCTCAAATCAAAATTACCTAATCTTACAACATAATATTTGGATGGGAATGCTACGTAGTTTGACGTTTGTGAGTTTGTATTTAACGTTTAACTATTTATTTGCATCATAAGATAATTAAACAGAATGTTTCGTGTTTGTTTGAAATTAGGTACAGAGCTACACAATGAACTATATGTGCTTTGCCAACCACCGGTCCTGAAACTTCGTTTTTAACTATGGAAGTTCGCAGACATATCGCTGTGCCACCAGGAGGTTTCAGCAAAAGGAATGTCAAATATTGTAAAAATATAATTTATTTTATTATCTACAATCATTAAAAAACTGACCACTCAAGAAAAACGTCAAGATTGGGAATTTAAATCGAAAAATGATTTTACTGTTTCAATAGTTAGAAATATTATAGTATGTACAAAATATTCATTTAAATACTTTACGCTACTGTAAACTGACATTTCTTCAGACAGTAACCATACTACAGTTGTTGTTGTATTTAGTCTCTTAAAAGTCCAATAATGCATAAAAATTGTATTTTATTTTAGTTAACTGTTTTCATCCAGATAACAACATATACATATTTTGATAGTTCTGCCGAAACTCATACTGTATTTCAACAGCTTGGGAGTTATTCTAGTGGGTAGTAAAAAAGTTGTTTGAATTGCCTGTATACACAGTTGTAAAATTGGTTGCCATTATTTTGATTTCAATTAAAATAATATATTAAATATTGGTGCAGTTTAACACTTGTCAGTGTTACATAAAACCTTCCTTGAACGATTTTGAAATCTGTTATTCAAAGAATCTTCACATTTAATATCTATATACACTGCTGGCCAAAATATTAAGGCCAATGAACATAAAGAAAATATATGCATTTTGCGTTGTTAGACTCAACCACTTATTTGAGTAGAGCTTCAAAAGATGAAAATAAGAAAATGGGAAATAAAAATAAAAAACTTTTTTAGCATTTAGTATGAAAAATGTGAACACTATGAAATAAGCCTAAATACTAACTGGTCAAAGGTTTAAGACCATACTGAAACGAAGCGTTAATCGGTAAACACGTAAAGAATTTTGGTCATTTGTGTTCAAGCATTAGCGTTGTCAACATCTCCCACTGACATCTCCTGTGTTACATTGAGTAAAAGCATAGCAAAGGCTAAAAAGTTGACAGAGTTTGAACGTGGTAGAACTGTCGAGCTGCAAAAGCAAGGTCTCTCTCAACGTGCTATCGCTGGTGAGATTGAGCGTTGTAAAACTGCTGTTACAAATTTCTTAAACGACCTTGAGGGATACGGAACGAGAATTTCAAGGGGTCGACCAAATAAAATTTTGCCAACGTTGAGCAGGAGGATTTGGCGGGTTGTCCGGCAAGACACCAGCCGATCTTTGAACCAGATTAAGGCCATTACGGACGCAGAATGCAGCTCAAAAACAATAAGACGGCATTTACAAGAGAGAGGCTTTAAAAACCGTAAACGTCTTCAAAGGCCACGCCTCCTTCCACACCACTAAACAGCTCGGTTAAACTTTTCTGAGAAGCACCAAACATAGGACGTAGAAAAGTGGACAAAGGTTTTGTTCTCCGATGAGAAAAAAATTTAACCTGGATGGTCCAGATGACTTCAAACGTCACTGGCACGATAAGGATATCCCACCAGAAATATTTTCTACACGACACAGTGGAGGAGGTTCCATCATGATCTGGGGTACTTTCTCCTTCCATAGAACAATGGAGCTTCAGGTTATACAGGGGCGTCAAACAGCAGCTGGCATGTTGGAGAGAGCATCCTTATTGACTGAAGGCCCTCGCTTGTGTGGAAATGACTGGATCTTTCAGCAGGACAACGTTACAATCCATAATGCCGGCAGGACAAAGGACTTTCTCATGGCGAATAACGTGATTCTTTTGGACCATCCAGCGTGTTCGCCCGAACTGAACCTTACTGAAAATGTTTGGGGTTGGATGGCAAGTGAAGTCTATAGAAATGGACGTCAATTCCAAACAGTGCATGATTTTCGTGAAGCCATCTTCACCACTTGGAATAACATTCCAGCTAGTCTTCTGCAAACGCTTACATCGACCATGCCAAAGCAAATGTTTGAAGTTATTCGCAATGACAGCCGTGCAACTCACTACTGAGACCTCTTGTTTGGCATTTCCTACCGTTTAGAATTATTTTCGGTATGGTCATAAACTTTTTACCAGCTAGTATTTAGGCTAATTTCATAATGTTCACATTTTCCTTATTAAATGCTAAAAAAGATTTTTATTTTTATTTCCCTTTTGTTATTTTCATCTTTCGAAACTCTACTCAAGTAAGTGGTTGAGTCTAACAACGCAAAATGCATATTTTTTCTTTATGTTCATTGGTCTTAAGATTTTGACCAGCAGTGTATGTATATATATATATATAAGCGGCTTGCTATTGAATATTAATACTTTTTTTTAGAGAGCTTTTGAGCGAAAACATCTAATCATTTTAAATAGAGAAAATTTGTTAAAGCATCAACAGGGGGATTATTAGTCTCGAGGTTAAAATTCCACGTTAAAGAAATTATGTATTTCTAGTAATTTATCTATCTTTAGATGGCGTCAATAACTTCTCACACTTTACTTTGTTTTTAAAAGAATATATCGACAGCAAAGTAACCATATTGAGAAGCAATAATTTTCACGAAATTCCATCGAAAATGCATTTAAAAAGATGCAAGAACTAGGAATTCAATACATTAACAACACTTGTTAATAGAAAATCCTCACATTTTTTCACATGAACTACTATGTATTATATACATGATACAAATGGCATTATACTTTTTCTCAGCCGTATAGCTGATATATTCTGAGGGCTATTTGCATTTTATAAGAACATTGTGAACGTCTCTGGAACTATTTTTTTCGATTGTCGATCATACTGTCATAGCCATGATTACATATTATTGACTGACACCACAATTTTTATTCTATAAGGATCTTCTAAAACAAACAACGAGATTTATCTTAGACCATAAATTTTGACAAACATTAGACACACCTTCACTGTACGAAGTAATAAGATTCTAAAACCACGACAAGCTGTGAAAGCTTGTTTGTTTGTTTTGGAATTTCGCACAAAGCTACTCGAGGGTTATCTGTGCCAGCCGTCCCTAATTTAGCAGTGTAAGACTAGAGGGGAGGCATCTAGTCATCACCACCCACCGCCAACTCTTGGACTACTTTGTTACCAACGAAAAGTGGGATTGACCGTAACATTATAACGCCCCCACGGCTGGGAGGGCGAGCATGTTTGGCGCGACTCGGGCGCGAACCCGCGACCCTCAGATAGGCCTGGCATGGCCTAGCGCGTTAAGGCGTGCGCTTCGTAATCCGTGAAAGCTGTGAAACAGATGTTCGTTAAAGCTGCACAAGACCACTTGACAATTATGTATTGAATTAGGTTGATTGTGAGGTGTGGCTGGAAAGTACGAGATTTATCACTGTACTACTTGCACCAGCAGATATGTCAACTTTTATTGCAGTGACGTTCGTTTCAGAAAGTTCTCTTCCGAAACTCTAATTTCTAACAAGCGGGTGACAGCGCTACACCAGATTGGATGAGGAACGGCTTAGTATCTGTCTGCTTTGATGTGTTAATTTCTTTGATACCTCAGGAAATATTAAAATGTTAGTTTCTTCCAAATACGGCCTGGCATGGCCAAGCGCGTAAGGCGTGCGACTCGTAATCCGAGGGTCGCGGGTTCGCGCCCGCGTCGCGCTAAACATGCTCGCCCTCCCAGCCGTGGGGGTGTATAATGTTACGGTCAATCCCACTATGCGTTGGTAAAAGAGTAGCCCAAGAGTTGGCGGTGGGTGGTGATGACTAGCTGCCTTCCCTCTAATCTTACACTGCTAAATTAGGGACGGCTAGCACAGATAGCCCTTGTGTAGCTTTGTGCGAAATTCCAAAAAAACAAAACAAAAACAAACAATTCTTCCAAATACAATGTTGTTTGGCTCAACATCGCTCGAAAATCTCGCTATACGAATATACTTTAATGGAAAAAATTGTGAAACGTTTATTTAGCCAGGAGACAAACTGTGGCAGAATTGCACTGTTGAATTATTAGCAGTTTTTGTTTGTTTTGAATTTCGCGCAAAGCTACTATAGCTAGCCGTCCCTAATTTAGTAGTGTAAGACTAGAGGGAAGGCAGCTAATCATCACCACCCACCCCCAACTCTTGGGCTACTCTTTTAGCAACGAATAGTGGGATTGACCGTCCCATTATAACGCCCCCACGGCTGAAAGGGTGAGCATGTTTGGTGTGACAGGGATTCGAACCCGCGACCCTCGGATTACGAGTCGAACGCCGTAACACACTTGTCCATGCCGGGCCTTATTGGCAGTTTATCAAGAACAAAGCGCATAGATGCTGATCATTCCATCTGATACGTCGTGATGCATCTGTGGCGACAACTGTAATGTTAGTATACACAAATAGTTCTTATAAAGTGTGAATATCTTTCTCTACAAAACACACTTGTGAAGCAGAAAAATATACGTGTAATTTCTGAGAAAGTTGCTAAAGTTGAAACCAGTTAACTATCCTCCCCCTCTCGACAAACTTACTATGAATTAGGTAAAGTAAAAAAAAAACAAAAAAACTTTCAAGTACATCGCAAGGTAGCGCATTTAGTCACGGTGGATGATATTTATAATAAACGTTTTGAGTTAATATTTAAGTGTCAACACAAAAGTAAAATTCGGAAAAAATATCTAAGTAATTATGTCTGATTGGGCTTAAATAGAACACTACATAAAAATTAAAAACCACTACTTGTTAGATTTTATGAAAATACGACTATACACTGTGCATAAAATGGTGATGCAATAGCTTTAAATGAATTCCCCGAGCTCAGTAGTAAGTTTTAAGGCTTATAATGCTAAAATACAGGGTTGAGATACCCGCAGAAGGCAAAGTACGGATATCTTTTCGTGTAGTTTTGTGCATTTATGCAACAAATGAACAAAGAAATATAAGTAATAATAATTCACCATACTTTTAAAATATTCAAGAAACACCAGGAAAGCATGTAAGCGCATGGCAAGAAATTGTGTCTTCTTGAAACGAAAATCGTCAACATTGGTTAGCATTAAAGTAAAGAATATATTTAAAATAATACACAGAGAAAAACAGGTTAAGTATCCTATACGGTAAACAAAATGTAATAATTATCTGTATCGGTTGTTGTTCATGGATCTTAAAAGTTCAAGTGTGAGAATCAGCTGGATGAATGTGCTGTTTGAAAGTATATTTGCAAACGAGCATATAACTGGTACAATGAGGGGTAATCTGAGGTGGACTCATTTCGCATTTACGACGATCATAAATTAATTTGCTAAAGATTCAATAAAACTATTTTTAAAAATCCTTAGGTTTTTAGGAATACTTTTCCACTGACACTATTATTAATATAATTAATATTTAGAAACAAAACATTTTTTCGTTTATTTCTCAACGTATAATGAGATATAATTTAATGCGGTCTCATTTCGCATTTACGACGATAATAAATTAACCTGCTAAAGATTCTACAAAACTATTTTCGAAAATCCTTAGGTTTTAGGGATACTCTTCCAATGACACTATTATTAACATAATTCATATTTAGAAACAAAACATTGTTTTGTTTATTTTTCAACGTTTTATATAAGGATGACATTTCAATTTCTCAAGATCCCATATATCCAACTATAAATAATGCTTCATGAGACAACGACATTTTGTAATGCAAATGTGGAATAACCTTATTTGACAATTCTTGTTAACATTTTAATTTATAATAACTCAAAAACATGTCACAAAACAGTGTTAGCAATATGTAAGGAAAACATGTTAAAAAGAGGATGTTGACAGTATGAAGGGATAAATTCAGAAACATGTATTAGCATTGAAAATCTATGTGCATTTTTAAGTTTCACAAATTATGAAAAAAAATTACTCCGTTTAAAAACAGTTCCCAGAACTGTTAAACTTGAACTACAAGCACGTAATGCGCACACTGGGCAAATTCCAAAGAGACTGAGAACCCTTTAGGCTGTTACCACTGCATCCTATCACGAAAATAAAATATCTCAAAAACACAGTTTATTCAAAAGTCATTACTTAACATTTAGATTTTACTTTCGATTAATCAATTAAATGCAACAAGCGAATGTAGAAAAGCTTTGCAGTGAAAAAGAGATAAAATAACAACAATTTATTGATCCAAGTTGGAAAATGGGGACCTTAATGCAGTATCCTACAATCCTTAAATTACTTACGTCAACAGCTATTTCGTAATAACTTGTACGAATATCTATTTCATCCCATGAGATAGGCTTACTTGTCTCAGGGAGAAAGCGCAAACACAAGGTTGAAATTGGTATAACCTTTAACAGATAGCAGTTTTCGTATGTAACCTTTTCTAAAACAAAATTAGAATATGTTATCAATCTTCAGCATTAATTTTACTAGAATGTTATTAGCTTGTTGCATATCAGCAACATAAAATTTTAGAAAAATTGTTTGAATATACCTTAGTATATAGATATTTTAGATGAAATAAGGTTGAGTGAAAGTACTCGTTATACACTCAGAAACGCTCTCCTTTTTGCTGTTTACTTTCATTAACTACGTCATCATTCTTAGCTCATTCTTCACTCTTCATTTATTTTCCTTTTTCCAATCGGTACAAGATTTTTTTTTCAATTAGTATCAAGTGTTTTTATCATTCAGTCATTAATTCTGTAGTGATGAATCTGTGGTCTGCAAACTGTTAGTGGTTCGACAAATGTTTGTTTGTTTTTTATTCTCGCGCAAAGCTACACGAAGGCCATCTGTGATAGCCGTCCCTAATTTAGCAGTGTAATATTACAGGGGAGGCAGCTTGTCATCACCACCCACCGCCAACTAGTGCGCTACTCTTTACCAACGAATAGGGGGATTGACCGTAACATTATAACTCCCCCAGGGCTGAAAGGGCGAGCATATTTGGTGTGACGAAGATTTGAACCCGCTACCCTCAGATTGCAAGTCGAGTGCCTTAACCACCTGGCCATGCTGGGCTTCGACAAACGTAAAGACGAGTTTCCAAAAACGACGTAAAACAATACTGTGTTAAGAGAATTTAAAATTCGCTCTAAAATTTTTCAATTAATGTATTTCTTTCCTGTAAATACTGCTTGTATACATTCTAGGACCAGAATTTCTAGATAAACCTATTTGAGTATCGGGGTTCGCGAGATTCCTTTTAATTCATGAAGGAGTCCAATGTAAAGAAAAGTTTAAGAATCTCTGTCTTCATCAGTTTCATTTAAATTTCCCTCTAATGTGGCTTTTAAACTTTTTAATTAGTAGGAATTTAAAAAAATATGCACATATTGTAATTCCTCGAACCAACTATATCTTTATCGTTAGCGTGTCGAACCTCTAAATTCCAAGAGTTACCGTTCACATCGCGTTTTGTTCTTTAGAGCCATAGTTGGATCATAACAATGACTTTTAAATTCCACTTCTGGTCATAATAGCCTAAAAATTCATTTTCTGTCGACTAGTTTTCCCTCTTGTCTATGTATTCACGATTAACTATTGTGTGTTTTTGTTTGAAGATAAAAACAAAGCTACACAAGAGGCTATCTGTATTCTACCTAACCACGGCTATCGAAATTCATTTTCTAGCGTTGTAAGTCCGCAGACATTCCGCTGGGCAAGTGAGATGCCATAATTAATTAGCTTAGCGCTCGCATCCGAAACAAAACAGAAATTTTAATATAATTACATGCGTATTACATTGTTTGTTTGTTTTCGAATTTCGCACAAAGCAACTATATCTGTTGTCCCTAATTTAGCAGTGTAAGACTAGAGGGAAGGCAGCTAGTCATACTCTTGGGCTATACCAACGAATAGTATTGATCGTCACATTATACACCCCACGGCTGGTTTGCGCATTTGCAGGCCTATTATATTGTTTATAACATATTATATCGTTTATACGCTGGTTTGGCATTTGTAGAAAAACGTTTTAATGACACAATAATATAGAAAATAATTTTATTATTTGTCGATTTAGCTATAATTTTGAAAACTTAGAGCAAAAGTACAAACACCCGTTCGAACAGGTTAAACGCACAGACTTTTTGCTAAGCCACCAGGGCGTGTTTATTGTTTTCAAAAATTAATGTCAAATACAAATGGTTTATTTATTTTGTCTATCTATGTGTAATTATAAAAAAATGACTGAATATTATCATAAAATAACTAAAGCATTTGTAGAAAAAAATCGCGAACAGTTTGAGAGGAGAAAACCTTACTTTTGTTGGCTCCACTGAAGTTTGCCTTAACGTTCCAATTGTCAACCTTTTGAAAATAAAACTTTTCGAATAAAGCTGAAATTGTAAACTTTACCAACGACACATGGTGAGCGTTTAGCAAATCATAATAAAGAAAAACGTTGTTTAAATTTATAAAACTAAACATATTTAATTAAAGAAATTAAACGAAACAGATACAACAACGTTTTTTGATGGTCTAAGTGCACATTTATCGCATCTCACATTTTTACTATCAACATTAGTCTGTCGTCTTTACAATAAATCATTTAGAGCTTAAAATTATGATTTCTGTTTAATATAATATTCAAATATTAAATTTTATCTGGCTTACAATAAAAATCATTTCGTCATTTTTTTGCAATAATTCTTCTTTTGTTATGTTTCTTGACAACGATTGTGAAGAACATGATGACAGAATACAATAACCAGTAACAGTGCCATAAAGCCATTTATTTGAAAATGATAAGCACGCTAATTCCGACTGACATTATATTAATTAATTAGGTTGTTGTGATAATAAATAATACATTTTGATATTAATTTTCTAATTAACGTTTTCAAAATCGTATTTTACTGCTTATAATAAAGGTAAATCATTAATCTGCCATGGCAGTCTTTTAAAACCCATAGAATTCATATATCAATAGTTGCCAAACATTAACTTTGTTGAATTTGTTAATGGGTCAGTTAGTAAAGTTATTTATGGAGTATATCTTGAAAATAATACCCAACATATTTCTTTAGTATTATATGCCGACGATCTGCACATTAATCAAATTGTTGAATAATTTGAAGCTGTTTTGTAAAACTTCAAAAAAGGTAGTCAATGCAAATATACAAAGGTGTATTTACAATGGAATAAACATAGCAGGTTGCTGTTTTAAAGTTAAACACAAAGTTATACAATGGACTACCTGTGCTCTGCTTACCACAGGTTTTAAAACCCGAATTTTAGCGTTGTAAGTGCGCAGACATACAGCTATGTTACTGGGGGACAGCAGGTTGTAATCATTAATGTTCAGTCAATAAGAAATGAAGACCTATGTATAAATATAAAAATGTAGAAATAATACTCTCGACCACAGTGTTCTATTACATCACGACTGTAGAACTGGAGTAAGAAAGTAAAAATTATCGTATTTTATCCATTGAAACTCATATTTTTGGCGAGTAACTATTAGAAAACATTTTCCTCATATTATTTATAACTGTTACCCAAACACAGTAAGTTACCTTTCATATTTTAATTCAACTGAAGACGAAGAACGTTTCATTGAAAATTGAATGGATCATAATTTAAAGTAACTTCTGTATGTACATTTATTGAGTGTAATTATGAAAATAGTGAATAAAACATGGAGAAAAATATTACAGAATTATTATTCTTCAATAGTATGAAAACAAACAAACTACTAGAATACAAATCTATTGATTGATTTGCTCTGATAAATGGCTGTATTATTTGTTTATATTGAATTTTCGTGCAAGGCTACACGAGGGCTATCTGCGTTAGCCGTTCCTAATTTAGCAGTGTAAGGAAGGCAGTTAGTCATCACAACCCACCACCATTTTTAGGGCTACTCTTTTACCAACGAATAGTGCGATTAACTGTTGCCTTATAATGCCCCCACAGCTGAAAGAGCGAGCATGTTTGGTGTGACGGGAACTCGAACCCGCGACCCACGGATTACGAGTCGAGCGCCGTAACACACTTGGCCATGCTCGTCGCTGTCCCAGTGGGAGTTTGGTTTGAATTTTGTGCAAAGCTACACGACGGCTATCTGCAGTAACTCTCCTTAATTTAGCATTGAAAGACTGGAGAGAAGATAGTTATCACAACCACCGCCAACTCTTGGGTTACCCTTTTAGCACTCCCACAGCTGAAAGAGCAAGTATATTTGGTAAGACGGGGATTTGAACTCGCAACTCGCAGATTGTATGGAGTAACCTCACCACGTGGCCATGAGGGGACGTCCATCGGAAAAGAGGACTGAATGATGATTTCAAAGTGTATAAACGTTTTCTTACCTAACTAACTTTACAGTTTAACATGGAAACTTAATTTCAATATTCCTTTGAATAAAAACAACGTTTTCGTTATTGTTTCATTATTTCTACATATCAAAAATTAAGCTTTGAATATAAAAATTAAACTTCTTCCTATAAGAATAACTTTAATATACTCATATTCCTTTGAAGGTATAAATAACGATATTTTTTCAAGTGAAACGTTAGCACTTTCATAACTCCAACAGTTTCTTTTCCATTTCATAAAGTCATACTACCCAGTGGTACAGCAGTATTCTGCAGACTTATAACACTAGAAAATGGGTTTCGATATCAGTGGTGGACAGAACACAAATAGCTCCAAACACAAAGTCATAAAATAAAAGAAATTTTTTTTTGTGTTATATTACTTTGAAAAAAAATAATTACTGTAGAAACATAGAAGAAGAAATTTGTTTCTCTGTGGGTCATCGATAAGTTTACGGACTAACAACACAAAATCTGGAGTTCAATTTCCCACAGTCGTCAGAACTCAGATCTTTTACTGTCTGGCTTTGTACTTAAAGAAACACACACACAAAATTCATGACGGCTCGTTATAATGCACTATTAAAATATGTGAAATATTAATGATTTAACTATATAATGTACTTAAATGGTTTTATAAATGAAGTGAGTTAATACACAAATTGAAACTTGATTTGAACGTAATTATACCGTATTGTTTGGTGTAGAATAATGGGTAGAAAAAGAAAGACCTCGCAATAACATTTCACATATTTCTACAAGCTAAACACAACGACAACAGTTTTGTTTGTTTGTTTTGAATTTCGCACAAAGCTACTCGAGGGCTATCTGTGCTAGCCGTCCCTAATTTAGCAGTGTAAGACTAGAGGGAAGGCAGCCAGTCATCACCACCCACCGCCAAACTTTGGGCTACTCTTTTATCAACGAATAGTGGGATTGACCGTACATTATAACGCCCCTACGGTTGAAAGGGCGAGCATGTTTGGCACGACGGGGATGCGAACCCGCGACCCTCAGGTTACGAGTCGCACGCCTTAACACGCTTGGCCATCCCGGGCCAACGACAACAGAGGAGCTAAGCATTCGAATGTTTTGAAACAAAATTGTATTTAACAACGCGACAGTTATTATCTTCAGTGTAGGATTTAGCATAAAATTCTTCTGATGAAAAACGCTCTAATGGTATGAGACACGGAAATCCAGACAGTCACTAAGTACTTGTTATACAAATGATATTTACAATTAAACATTGAGTTTGCATTTGTTGAATAGATGGGTGTTTTTTTTGTTGTTTTTTTAAATTTCGCGCATAGCTACACGAGGGCTATCTGCACTAGCCGTCCCTAATTTGGCAGTGTAAGACTAGGGAGAAAGTAGCTTGTTATCGCCACCCATCGTCAACACTTGGGCTTTTTACCAACGAATAGTAAGATTGATCGTCACCTTATAACGCCCCCACGGCTGAAACAGCGAGCATGTTTAATTTGATGGGATTCGAACCCGCGACCCTCAGATTAGGACTAGAGTGCCTTAACCACCTGGCCATGTCAGGCAAGATGGATGGTATATTTTTGTTACGCATGTTAGGTTTTTATTACACACAACAAAAAACTCAGAAGTCAGTGTAAAGAAAATTTTACGAAAATTAAAAGAAAGAGAGATACGAAGAATAACGTGTCATACACACCACTTACCTGTATCCACACATACACAAACAGTTACAATATATATAATATATAACACATTGTTGGAAGGATGAACGAAAATTGTTTAGTAAATTTATCAGTAGTTCAACAATTTTACCCTTTTTACATTGGCTTCAAATCTTGTGGTAAATTCTTAGGGTGAACTTCATTATTTTACAGAATTTAAAAGAAAAGCCTTTGAATATAATTATGCACTAACGAAAAATTCCATATGCGCCTTTGCTTGAACACAGTTAATGAACAAGTGGTCTGATGTTTGTTTTTCACAGAATAGAATACCTTGTATCACTTAAGAAATTATTAATTTTTAAATAGAAAATGTTAAAGAAGAGTAAAGTATAGAAACATATGATCAACATTACTTGTAATTACTTGTATAGCTGGATTGGTGGATAAATTCAATGAAAAAATCAAATATACTTACTTTATAGTGGTCAAAGTTAATGTCGATGCAACACAACTTTTTCAACTACGTTTCTTTCTTTTTTTCATTTTGCAAGTTTGTCAATCCACCAATCACACAACACTAAGAAATGTTGCCAAATACATTAAATTACCAAAAACATGCTCAACAGGGGACCTCCTATCGACAAAAACCTTACAATAGAGCAAGTAACTGCTTATTACGCAAGTAGATAAGACTAAAATAAATTATCTAAAGTGGTGCAAGGAATCCTTCCAGGAACAAAGTTATGGACTATTAATCTGTAGTGAAATATTACTTGCAGAGACGTTTACATAGCACATGGAGGCCAATATTTTCATTTTCCTCTATATATGTTTCCCAAAGTTCAGTAACCATGCCCTGGTGATGACTTTTGATAATACATTTGAGGAACTTAAAGACACGTATCCTGATGACAAATGTTTGCAAATGATTTACTGTGTATTGACGTTAGTACTTAAATCTTGCAGGAGAACCTTTATGTTGACGTGGGTCCGTGGCTGGATGCCTTGTCTCCATTGGCATCTAGTCCATACTAAAATGGTATTTCTTCACGGTATAATGGCATTAGCAAAAAAGAAAAAAAAAAACCTTGTTATGCAGATTTCGTTTTAGCATGCATCTAAGCTATCCGGATGTTGAACACTCCATCATATCTGCAATCACAATAAATCACTTGAAAAAAAGATTTTCGTGACATGTCTTGTGCCATTTTTGAACTCTTATATCACCGACATGACGATAACCAATTGTCGGAACTTTTGTAGTTACTTAAATAAATATATACTTCGTTCAAAGTGACGAGATGTTGCCATTTGCTCTGTGTCAGATATCATTCGTACAACTTTTGAGCCTTGGACTCCCATTCGGCTTCGTACTTTGAGAGAGGCCTGTTAATATGGCTTTTGTACACATAACTTCTTGTGAATTATCTTGGTTTCACTTCCAACGAATTTTCCCACTTCAGTTTGAATGAACAGCTGTGTTCTTGGGCTACTTTTGATGTCAAGATGTTTAACTTTCCTCACTATATCTGGTGTGTAGCTAAAGTTGTGGTTCTTCACTATATCTGGTGTGTAGCTAAGGTTGTGATTCTTCACTATATCAGGTGTGTAGCTAACGTTGTGGTTCTTCACCATATCTGGTGTGTAGCTAAGGTTGTGGTGTAGCAGAATTTTCCGAGATGAAGTAATATCTTTACTAATATGGTTAAGTACTACAGATATATATCTTCTTTATTAAACACCAAAATGTCTTATCTTGTATACTTTTATAATAGCAGAAGAACGCCAAACCTTAAAGTATCGTGAAAGGACCTTACAAGAAAGATCTTGAACAATCCTCTGTATACAAATGCAAAAGCATTAAAAATAAAAGTTATTGCGACAAATTTTTAAAAAAAGGAAATAAAATTTAAATGCGTGAAATAATGTATTTGTTTTATCATGGTTTCTTATGTATGTGGCAAAATTATACAATATGTTGGTGTATCCCGTGCCTCGGTCAGTCCAAAGCCACGGTTTCTATTGTTGCTTGAAGATGTTAAACCAGTGTCCAAGTAGTTTCCATTAGTTTCATGGGATTTAGGCCAGGACTTCTTTCAGAACAACAAATGACTGATAAAGTTTCTCGTTGAAAGTTGTTCATCACAATACTGACAACAGAATACTGAATATTATCCTGAATTAGGATAATATGTTATTATTACATGAGCAAAATATCCTGTATCATGTTCACTTATCGGCAAGCAGGAAATCTGCCCTATTAAATAACAATCAAATCAATATGTTTATTCATAGTGATATTTTCAGAACTTTAACATAAAGACCAAACACCAAAGTAGTCATGATATAAAAATTGCATTCATCATATCATCTACATTTGCGTTTGAGAAACCAACGCATTAATTATTGAAACTGACCCGTCTGTGAAGAATACAGTGTCCAGTAGTGTTGCTACCAATTCGTGTAATCTGATAAAAATGTCCAAATGAGCTGAACAGCAAACAGCGGGGTCCATCACTGGGACAGGGTAAGTCTTCGGATTTACAAGGATTAAACTCGGTGGACACAGTAGACAGTCCAATGTGCTTTAAGAAAACACAACAAACTGCTGATCTTCTCACTCAGTATATGAGTAGATTTACAAACTGTACTTATTAAAAGTCCTTTATTGATCATTATTCCAGCCAATGGCCTGATATCTATGTTAAGTCCATTGCCGTTGGACTGGATGCTATATAATGTGATAATCCTGAGTATCAAATTCATCCTTCTGTTACTTTCAGAATGTTTAAAATTTATTTAATATTTCCAGAGTTTAGTTGTGTATAGAAGTGGAAGTTTGATTATAGTAAACCAGCATCTAGAGATTGTTACATTTACTTTGGGATCATTAACCTTAAACTTATTCATTTAAATAGTATTGCTTGGCTGTCATTTCCTGGAAATTGACATTGTTACACAATGAATATTTTGCTATAGTTATAATATGATTGGCTGGAGAAGAGACATTCTGTCACTCTCGATATTTACTTGGCCCAGCACGACCAGGTGGTTAGGGCGTGCGACTCCTAATCTGAGGGTCGCGGGCTCGCATCCCCTGTCGCGCCAAACATGCTCGCCCTTTCAGCCGTGGGGGCGTTATAATGTGACGATCAATCCCACTATTCGTTGGTAAAAGAGTAGCCCAAGAGTTGGCGGTGGGTGGTGATGACTAGTCTGCTGCTAAATTAGAAACGGCTAGCCAGATAGCCCTAGTAGCTTGTACTGCTAAATTAGAAACGGCTAGCACAGATAGCCCTCGAGTAGCTTTGTGCGAAATTCAAAACAAACTTTTACTGCTAAATTATGAACGGCTAGCTTGGATATCACCAGTGCAGCTTTGTGCAAAATAAAAAACAAGCGAACTATATTTACCTGAGCATCTCACTTTTGATGCCCGGCATGGCCAGGTGGTTAGGCTAGAATCCTCGTCGTACCAAACATGCTCGCCCTTTCAGCTGCGAGGGCGTTATAAGCTATGGCCAAATCCCACTATTCGTTGGTAAAAGAGAAGTCCAAGAGTTGGCGGTGGGTGGTGATGACTAGCTGCCTTCCCTTTAGTCTTACACTGCTAAATTAGGAACGACTAGCACAGATAGCTCTCGTGTAGCTTTGCGTGAAATTCAAAACAAACCAAACCATTTTTGGTATTTGACTCAGGCTCGTAATAAACATGAAGTCTTAGTCCTATAAACGGGATAAGTATTCCAACCTTAAAATTCGTCTTTTTTTATATCAAACATTTACATCTGATATTCAGTGAGACATTACGATGTGTTGCTGTCTCCCTAGTGTATAACAGAAAAATAGCCGTAATATATTTACAACAGTTTGTTATTGGGGGTCCTCAACAGTTTGGGTCATCAAAATACAACCAACGTCTAATTTTCACAGGGAGCGAAATAAGATAAAACACAGATCCGTCATGTTACAGTGAAGAATATCTCAAATTTGTTTCCCATCCCAACAAAATTATTACCAATTTCATATAAATTGCATATCAAGTAAAACTGGTATTAAACTAACTTTCTTGAAAATGTGTTAAAATGGCCGAATCCTCTCTCTAAAACACACAAAACTTTGTTATGATATTTGAGGGGCCCCCAGTGGCACAGCAATATGTCTGCAGCTTTACAACGCCAGAAACCAATTTTCAATACCCGTGGTGAGCAGAGCACAGATAGCCCATTGTGTAGCTTTCTGCTTAACTACAAACAAACATTAATTTTACGTTACTTCATATTTACATTATATTTTCTTGAAATCGATTATTGACAATAAAATTACTGAATTGTTTATGTACCATTTGTTACCGGTTGAGTAATTTCGTTTTTACCTGTTAAAACACTTAAAACAAAGAATTTACCAAAAATATTATTTGAGATCCCTCACCTTCTGTGTGTAAAATACATAAAAAATCCTCTGTGGTAATTAGTGGGATTAATTGTGATATTGATGTAAAAGTACTTATATTTTTATGTAATTGGTACATTACTGGTGACCCTATAATCAACAAATCATGGATTTTTAAGTAATTTAGCGCATAAATTGAAAACATTTTTCTAAAATGCAGATAAAGTCTACATAGACACTATTGGTTACTTCGGGGTTTAATAATGTAGCTAAAAATAATGTCTTAATTATAGTAGATGTTCCCCAGAAGAATTTTCCATTGAAATTTCTGTGGGCGTACCCATGTTATTACTATCGCGATAGCTAGAATTTTGTAGGATTATAAAAAGTTAACCAATTTCAATCTCAACGATGCTAGGTTTAGAAATTGTTAAACGTTCCTTTGCGGAGATTAATTGTGTTGCTCTTGTGATTTGCAAGTTTTTGAACCTTTAATTAATATATTTTCGATTTCAACTTCAGATATTAACTTTGGGATTTTGTTCCTTTTTAGTTACAGCTGATAAGAGATTTTATTTAAAATTTACAACTGTTAAATTTGTCTCACTCATCATAAACAAACTTTCCCTTGTTCTGTTATTTTTCTTTCTTTTGGAATTGCATTGTTTTATTTTTATGGATAAAATATTTGTCCTTGTTCATCTTTTAGCTTTGTTTTTTTTTTTTTCATTCGATCTTAGTTCGAGACTGGAGAAATACTCAGTATCTTACTTACAAGCCTCCAGTTAGTGGGCCTATTTGACTGTTCTATGGGAAAAAAACAACAAAAAACATTCTACAGGAAATACCACGGCGTCACTTGTCGAGAAAATCCAGTCGTCGGGTGATAATAGACAAAATTAAATAAGGATGACCTAATTCTGTCTTGTATTACATCTATTTTATCAAGGTCTGTTAGCTTTGAATTTATGTTAAAACTGCTTTTATCGTGTAACACACTTTGATAATTTAGATAGTTTATCATTTCGGTTTGTTTGTTTCCTTGATGTGAATCATATAAAATTGTTTATCCCACAAACTGGTTCCTAAGTTTTTATTTTATTTTAAAGAATGCAACTATTTTGTTTTTTCAGAAACATCATTGCGTTTTCCAGATATACATTTTTTAATATTATAGTTAATATGGTATTCAACAAACCGTAAAAAAATGACTTGCTCTTTGTGACAAAGAAACACCTAAGTAGTACGTTTAAAATCCTAGGTTTGTTTGAAGGGGTTTCTAGTACCGGAGTTGCAATCTTCCTCAAATACATTATTCTTACCTATGAACAAGAACCCTATAACCAAAGCGCTTTCGAAGAAGAAAAGTTCTCATCTCGCTAGCGCTGGGCTATGCGGTTTTTATTCATTTCGTGTTTTTCTAACAACATGAATTATTGTTAGGTATTTTGTTTATTTCTTTTTATCAAAAGTTGTTTTAAGTTAAGTTTCTAGAGATTAAAATTCATTGGGGAGCACTAAACTTGTTATCATACAATCAGTGTTTGAAATCATTCTAAAGGAATATTATGAGCATAACTTTTTACTTATTTTTTCAGATATCTTCATTTTTCAGTTATTTTTATAAAAATAAATAAATAAAATGTATATTTCAGTTTCATATTTTTGGACTGAAGAATAGTTCTAATGAAATCAAAGCTTTTCCACCTAAATATCATTCGTTGTTCTTGAGCGGTGTTTAAGTCTGGTTTTAACCTGTGAAGATCAGGTTTCATTCGGACCTTTTCTTTCCTCCATGACAAAGCTGTCTTACATATACTTCGTCTTTTCTTCGTAGCTATGTCCATAGATAGATTTCCAATTATGTTTACGATGTGAATGTACTTAGTTTAGTTATGTACGAAGTCTTATATTTACAAACAGTTTCTTCATGCATGCTCGTTGATAAGAACGTTTTCTTGAATACGAACTTATACATAAAACGCCGTTTTTTTTTTAAATACAAAGTTAATTAAAGATCGCTAGCATTAAGTTGCCTCTAAGAGGGTCGCTTGGGACTGTCCCACAAGGTTCGTGCTCCGAGTCCATTCGACAATTCCCCGAATCCCCAGTTGGTGTCTTATAAAATCATAACAAAAAAAAACCATGATCAATATCATACTAAAACGCCAAAATAAATTCACGCTCATATGAACCTGAGCCCCAAATCTTTTGATCACCTAGCGACGCCTCTGTTTCCTGTTATCTTAAATCTATACATTATATTTCTAAGTATTCTATCACAGAAGAGGTTAAATATGGGGTGATGTGTTTCTTGAATATTTTAAACAGTATAGTTATGCAACCTTGTTTTTGACTGGGCTTATAAAACCCGGTAATAAAATCTATTAACATATTCTTAAAGTCATAATTAGTGAATTTTGTGTTTTGTTCATTGTCACTGTGAGTGTTGTGTTCTCTGTGGTATAGTTTTCTCCGTGGTTGTTGGTGTTATAACTTCTTGTGTTAGATTTAATGACTGAAATGTAGGTTTCCTCTTGATTAATTACTTGCGTGTTTTCTTGTTTTTGTTTCACTTTGTGGAAGTAACTGTCTAGACTCTACTTGTTTTGTTAACTAGTATGTGTCAGCATCACTGTTTGTTTTGTTCTTCCGTATCTTCTATAGTCTGTTTCACTTTTTAGTTTATTTGAAGTTAAGCACAAAGCTTCACAGTGGCTATCTGCTCAAAGCTCCTCATGTTAGGGCTTTAGGAAACGGTAAGTTTTTCATGCCACGTATAGCTACAACTTACCTACTAAATTTGCTTCTTTTAATTTAATACATTATATTGTGTGTACACAATATCTATAGTTAACATTGCACAAAATTCAATTTCATAGCATTTAATTTTCCACAATTGGCAATGTGGCAGTAGGCTGACCTTTCCTCCCCCCGCTAGTACAGCGGTATGTCTACGGATTTACAACGCTAAAATCAGGGGTTAGATTCCCCTCGGTGGACTCGGCAGATAGCCTATGTGGTTTTGCTATAAGAAAAACACACATTTGACCTTTCCAAAATTGTT
The DNA here is from genome assembly GCF_004210375.1 of Tachypleus tridentatus. Taxonomy (NCBI): domain Eukaryota; kingdom Metazoa; phylum Arthropoda; class Merostomata; order Xiphosura; family Limulidae; genus Tachypleus; species Tachypleus tridentatus. Next base: position 94,288,276 of record NC_134837.1, read on the forward strand.
TTTTCTAGTGGGAAAGCAGCTAGCTATTCAAAACCACCCACAGCCATCCTTTAAAGACGAATTTTTTTAAAAAAAGGGGTGCTATTTTCTCAAAAGGGTTTATTATTTATTCTGACTCTAATGCCATATAATTTCAGCAAAAAAATTAAAAGTATGCTTATTAAGGTAATTAAAATATATATATATCTTTGTGTAAAGTAAAATGGTGCTCAAAAGAATCAGATATATTGGTGTTCATAAAAACGTTCCAACTTTTAAATAATAACACATCCTAGCAACAATTAAATCTAGTTTGAAAAGTGTATAATATTATTACAAATATTGCACTGTTCTCTTTTGTTCTCTTAAAGTGGCATGACGCACCTCGAGGACTCTAGTTTAGGTCAAAACGATTAAATATTATAAAATGTAAACTTGTCCCAACTGACACTCAAAACAAAGAATGTTTTGTTTGTTTGTTTTTGAATTTCGTGCAAAGCTACACAAGGGCTATTTGCGCTAGCTGTCCCTAATTTAGCAGTGTAAGACTAGAAGGAAAACAACAAGTTATCACCACCCACTGCCAACTCTTGGGCTACTCTTTTATCAACGAATAGTGGGATTGAACGTACCATTATGACGCTCCCGCGGCTCAAAGGGCGAGTATATTTGGTGTGAAGGGGATTCGAACCCGTAACCTTTGGATTGTAAGTCGAGTGCCATATCCACCTGGCCATGCCGGGCCACACAAATAAAGAAATGCCGCAAAATGACTAATGGATAATAAATCAGGGTTCGCGTGAACAGAAAAATAGTTGTAATTTCATTGGAAGCTATGATTTGTATACAAAGCTTACACTGTAGTGTCACAATGATTTCGTCAGAATAGCTCATAATATTCAAATATTAGACAAACATATAAACACGCTAAAAGTATTAAATATTTTCTACAATACCTAACAGGGGCTCTTCTTATCCATTTAATATCAAGAGGCCTTATTTTCATTTTACTAATCAAAGGGCGCCTCTGCTGTATTTATTATTTGGGGATCTTTTTGTATGTTCACTATCAAATACTTTCTTCGTAGACTTATTAAATCGTGGGTTCGTGCCTTATTGTGGCTACCTCACTGGTACTTTTATCCTTACAACACGTTTATTATTTCTCATTTTAATTAAGTGTTCGATACTACCTCTTAATGTTTAGGAACCTTTCATACGAGGCTCTTCTGATGATACGAAGGGCTTTACCCTGTTTGCCATTAAAGAGGCCCTTGACCATCATTAAAAGTGCCGAACGAGACTGTTATTAAAATATTTAAGTTAATTTTTATATCGTATTTTACTATCGAGGAAGCTCATTCATCAATAATATTTTGTATTTCGACTAAATCGAATTTCACTGTTCATGAAGGATTGTTTTTGTTTGTTTGTTTTTTTAATTTCGCGCAAAGCTATACGAGGGCTATCAGCGCTAGTCGTCCCTAATTTAGCAGTGTAAGATTGGAAGGACCACCACCTTTTGGGCTACTATTTTACCAATGAATAGTGTGATTGATCGTCCCCTTCTCTCTTTCTTTCACTGCTAAATGAGGGAAGGTTAGCGCAAGTAGCTTTTGTGTAGCTTTGTGCGAAATGTAAAACAAACAAACAAACCGTATATATTCAGTTAGCCTATGTATTGGCCTCGACACTTGTGAACGTAAGGCAGGAATTTTTTCCTGTAGTTAACTATATCTCAATTACAAAAAAAAACAAACAAAACAAAAGGTATTATGAAGGCTTCTATAAAGTCTCGGTAATACTGGTGGGGTATGAATAAAAGTATCCATTGTTATTATTATGTAAACCTTATTTTGAATAGGAGAGATGTATAATATAGTATATCCTGCTGTCACATCATTGAAAGACCTACAGAAAAGTTTTTACTCGAGAACTTGATTTTTACCGAACGCTAAATCAATACACAAATAAGTAGTGTCGCTTAGCGGAATGTTTGTAAAACAAAATAGTCTTCAGTATATACTCTCCAGAAAAACGTCATCATTAAACCTAATATTACTCGTTTTCTCAGAAAATTTAAAACTATTTTTTATATATATACTTGTAAAAAGTAAAATTATTAAACAATAATTTAATAATTTATCCAGTTTGTGATAAAAAAAACCCTATGTTTGAAATGGCGGGTCGAATAGGACAACTTGATCTAGTATTGTTATAGCTTCTCTCATCAATAACATTGTTTCTTTCAGTTAACAAATCACGTATTAATGTATTTTCTCAAGTAATAGTTGTCAGTGGTCAGTCTCGGGAACTTAGCGTCATTGAAGACTTGTTTGACGATTTCAAAATAGTATATCTTGTATAAAACAACACTACTGTTTTCTTTATTTAGTTTTACTATGACAGTCTCTTTACTATATTTGAAGTTACACAAAACATATTTGTCCTCTTTGCATCTAAAAATTTTCCCCTTTCTCTTTTTCCTTTCTTTAATTCTTAGATGCATTTGATACAACCGTTACCAATCTGTCCAGATATAATCTTACACAGCCAGAAAGATACGTTTTTATCTAGGAAAAGCTCGAATTTCGTGATTACCTAACCTCATTAGAGTCGCTGTTAAAGCAACTAAAGATATATGAAATTTATCGATCGTTTAGTAATGTATCATATCAATAGCATTAGCTTGTCAGGTCCACATTCCTATGATTTTTTCGGTAAATATTTCAACATCAACATGAAAAAGAAACATGCCTTGTATAACTTACAACTTAACAAAGAGATTTTCATCGTAAAATTGAATAAAGAAAACTATATTTTATACAAAGTAGACTAAACTGAAAAGGTCAAGCAGTAATAACATACCAAGTTTTAGCGACTGACTACTGATCCAAATGATACGAAAGAAATTGATTAACACGTTAAAACTGAATAACAAAAGCGTATTTCTCTCCTGCCACTTACCTGGCAGTAGTCTTCTTGGGAGTGGTTGTGGCCTTTTTCTGGGATTTCAGTTTATAGGTTGCTTTGGTGCTTTGTATAATTTCTTAGATTTTGTGTTGAGTGATTTTAACAGAGGTATTTGCATTTTTTCTCATTTTTTGAAGCCGTTCCCTCTTTTTCCTTAGTTCTTTGCCATCTTGTTTTTGTTCTTTTGAGCACTCAAAATGGAAAAACACTGCTGACCTAAAATATTACTAAAAACTGGGTGTCGATAGCCTTGATGGGCACAGCATAAATAGCTCATTACACTTGACAACAAACATACTTTACAGGTTACCAAAAATTCACAAATCAAGTTGTCTTGCATGACCTATCATTTCTAATGTAGGGGTTTTCAACCAAAAATTGGTCCAATTCGTAAGTCCTTTCTTAACTAACTTCACACGTTAGGCTACACATTAAAAAATAATTTTGAATTTTCCGAGAAAATCACTAACATCAGGTTTGTTGCTGAAGTGTTTTTCTAGCGAGCTTGGACACTGAGGGCCGTTCTACAACCATTCCATGAAACAAGACTACTGATTTACTCAAAAACATATTCGTGCTGCTGTAGAATGAACGTTTTCCATAAAAATTACGAGAATGTTACTTTTGATGACAAAAGTTCCGAAAACTTGACCGAAAAAGGAAATTAACGAGACGACCAGTACACCACCGGATTCGCAACTTGTTACGTAGTGTCCATATTCTTTTTACTCTTTGTGTGTGTGTGTGTTTTTATAGCAAAGCCACATCGGGTTATTTGCTGAGCCCACCGAGGGGAATCGAACCCCTGATTTTAACTTTGCAACTCCGTAGACATACCGCTGTACTAGTGGGAGGCCTTTTTATTAAAGGTACTTCATTATTTAACTCTTTTGATACATTTTTACCTTACTTGGTCTTAGTTCTTTGGCTCCGTTTTTTATATAGCTGAGCAACTAATACTCTATCTTCACTTTTGCTTCATACTGTAATGGAACTCTTACTTATATGATAATGGAAAAAATTGTTTTATTCAGCAATGTTCAAACCCCAACTTCTCGAAATTTTTATCCTGTGTTCATGTAGATATGCAATAAGGATCACAATTTTTCGATTTCTCTTTCATTTTCTGTCGTGGAGAACTTTATTTTTCTTCACTCTCAGGGTACAGATATGACGCTATAACACGTCACATGCGGATCTAATGCACCTGCGCCATAGGTAATAGGCTAGTTATATTTAAACTGGTTTTTACATTGATTCTGCTTTCTCTTTTCTCCCAGTGGCTCAGCGGTGACTCAGGTTTATTCTGAAAAACGGTTTTTCATACCTATGGTAGGCATAGCGCAGAAAGTCATTTGTGTAGTTTTTCATTAAACAACAAATAAATAAATAAATATTTTGTCTTAGATATACGCAATTTGTATTCTGTCAGACCAATTTGTGGGATAAAATCATGACGTGACTTTTGTGGCCAGCACAGAGGTCAAACGTATGAATACATGTTCGCTAGATAGATCGAGGGAAAATAAGTTTGGTTTTGGCTTGTTTGAAATTTCGCTCAAAATTATGAGGGAGCTATCTGTACTAGCCGTCTCTAATTTAGCAGTGTGAGACTAGAGAGAAGGTAGCTAAAAATACCACGCACCACCAACTCTTAGACTACTCTTTTACTAACGAATAATGTGATTGACCGTCAAATTATAATGCATCTACAGCAGGTATGACGAGAATTCGAGCATGCGACCCTCAGATTGCGAGTCAAGCTCCCTAGCCACCTGGTCATGTTGGGCCTGAGGAAATAGAAAGATCACAGTTCTGTTTATTGGTAGTCTTTGCAAGTCTTTTTTTTTTTTTTGAGGGGAGTTTAAGCGCCAATGGCATCAAACAAAATTAGTTGTAGAAATTATTTTTACATCTCATTGGTTAGTAGCAGTCAAGAATCACTTGGTTATTAATTGTTTTTAGAGTTGTTATTTGAAGTTAAGCACAAACCTACACAATGGCCTGTCTGCGCTCTGCCTATCACGAGTTTCGAAACTCTGTTTCGTGCATTGTAAGTGTGCAGACATGGTGTTGTGCCTTTGGGAGGTAAATGTTTCTAAGCTATTATCCAATGGTAAAGTTACAAATATAAACATAACATAAACTTTATGTGAAGAAAAAGTTAACGACTCAAAATATCTTGTTATGAAAATCTTTGTTAGGCTTCGATACCCGTACGGTGTACAACATTGTGCAGCTTTGCACTTAACTACGAACAGAAAATTATTTCAGTAAAAATTTTTATAATGAAAATACTTTATTTATAAGAAAATTTTTATTCATTAATAGATATAAATATCATGTTAAATGACTTATCAAAAGCCATTAAGAATTAATTAATTTGTTTTCCGATTACTGGAAACTAGAAAAAAAACCGAATAAATTAAAATAATTATTGTAGTTCAAAAGAAATCCACGAGAAAGTGGCCAAGGCTGTATATTTTGATAACAGCTGACTTTTGATACTAAACTTTTCACAAGATTGTTCTGTGTCTGCAGAACAAATTCCCTCAATTTCACGAAGACCTGTTGTTTTTTTAATAGATCAAGTACATTACCTGTGACGCAATGTAAATTAACAACGAGTTCACCAGGGCCACATAGCTATAATTCATAAAAAATATTGCTTACAACATCAGAATTTCCAAAGATGTTAAGGTAGATATAGAACGATCAAATAAACATTTGTTGTGCAATATTAATCAAAATTATTGGATAAAGCACATAAAAAAAATGGTAGAATAGAGCAAAATGTGACATCTGTAAACAAAAGCTTCTCTCCAACTTTTATATGTTGATCTGTATTGAATTTTAGATACCTGTAAGAGAGTCTGCTTATTAGATTACATGTACACTTGTTCGTGGTCTGTGCTGTCAGTTTATCTTATCTCTGTTTGTCTGAATCTACTTGCTTGCCTGAAATGGCTTAGTTTTGTATGTTCTTACTTGCCTTGTCTTATTTGTTGCACGTTATAAATTGACAAATCACGCCTGCCCCTTCAAGCAAAGACATCGGTATAGTCTGCAGTGGTGAAGGTCGTGCCGATTGTGGTAGAAAAGTAGGTCGTTAGGGAATTTCAACACTAATTGAAACTTCCAAGAGGCTTGAAGATAAGGTCTATCTCAAGCTATATTCTCCAATTATGTACTTGATAAATGTTACAAGAGTCACACTTTATCTAGAAACCTGCACGAATTCTTAAGTTTGAAATTTCTAAAGGAGGAATAAATTCACCTGTACCTGAACTGAGATCATAGACTAAATGATATCAATCAAAGTTACAAAACAGGTGTTAAAGAGAGAATTGTGCATGTGCTTACCATTTATCCATGCTATGTCATGATTAAGCACAATATCAGTTTTGTATGGTATGTGTAGAGTCAAGCAACTAAAAGTGTTTCAACCATCATAGCAATGGTGAGCAGATGTATTCATAGCTGGAGATATCTTCACACTGAAGAAAGTAAAGCAGTATGCTGGAGAAACGTTTGTGTAGGACATGTAAAGTGGAGGAACAAGAACACATAGGCTGGATGAATTGCGTTATCGAAACGCGATCCTTCCAAACTTGTGTATTTGTTGATAACCTGCCACCGACACCATAACCATCTATTTTCACACATTTTGGATACATCACCAAATCAGTAAGTGGTGTAACTTATAAACTTTGATCGATAGAGAGGAATACAGGTACAAGACTGAGTTAGTTATCCTTGATTATCGTTGTCAAGGCACCAACACCTTCAGAACCGTTGAACAATATGAGGTGTTATGGAGAGGATAGCTGCCAATGTGCATTTTTTTGTGTTCCAGGAAAGCAAATGCTTATGGTATCTACTGAAAGTGTGAAACACAACATGAAAACATTTCACCCACGCTGAACTACGTATAAATGGATGAAGCAGTATAAATATTTAAAAATGTTTAAAGATAGTATAGATATTGCACGTTCTTTTGAGGTTTTATGTTTAGATGCATCGAAAGCATTTTGAAGAAAAATATATCCTCGCCTAAAGATTTATTATGTACTATGTAATAATATTACTTTTTGTTTTCTTTGTCAATACAAATGAAACATTGTACCTCTTACGAGTTGAAGGTTCAAAAAAAGAGAAAAATGTAAACAATAACTTTATATGATATGATTGTATGTATGTGCTTTACTTTATTTATTTTTGAATGTATAGATCAAATTTCTGGTTTAATATAAACAGTACAAAACATCATCTTGAATTTAAATTATCTGTTTACGTATTATATTTTGAAAGAAGCGAAATATGTGCAGTTTATTTAAACGTTCATAAAACCTCTGTTATGACTGATTAATAGACGCATATATCCTGGATTCCTAAAGCAAGTTACATATACGAAGTTATTTTGGCTGCCTTTTTCAAACCCTCTTGAAAAACTTATTTTCCCAAGGGTGAATCTTAGAGAAATGTTTCAAATTATTTCATACCACCATGAAGTGTTTGAAACAAAATATTTCGGTATTATCGTAAGTGTCCAGGCTCTAGTCAATTTTTATTGGGCTATTAGTTCAAAGAAACAGATTTAACATCTCTACTAAAACAGATAAAAACAAGTTAATTTATAAATATTTATCGTTCTATTGAATTTTCAATATTTTTCTGGCCTTGGCGATTAAACTTCATACCAAACTATAGATTACATATAAAATAAAACAACCTAAACTGTAATAACATGAAAATTTTACTTAATAAATAAAGGGGTAATATTAAAGAAATATGGAACATTTTGAATTAATTGATTTTAAAGTGTAAATGCTTAAGAGCCCTTCAGATCAGTATGAACAATTTATTGAATTAGTTAAAGGATAAAAATAAATTGCTGTTTTTTTTATATTGTGCAGGTTTGTACAAGAGATACGTTATTTGATTCTATATTAAAGTCTTTACTTTCCATTATCTTCGAATAATAAAATTGCTTCTATTTCCAATTGCTGCTGCAAAAAATCTAAACATTTGAAACTTAAGTACAAAAAAGCTGGTGGTCGTGATAAGGTTCATTAGTTTTATTAAAATGTTAAATTAATAATATTTGTTTTCATTATCTGACATTATACTACGTATAAATAAAAGTATACAAACAATAAAAGTGTGTTTTCTTATAGGAAAGTCACATCGGATTATCTGGTGAATCCACCGAGGTAATTAAACCCTTGATTTTAGCATTGTAAATTTGTAGACTTACCCCTGTATTACCGGGGTAGAAACAATTAGAGATACTAAAGTAATATCTATTTATAGATACAATACTACATACTACAAACACTTTTAGAGAATTAGAAGAAAATTGTAGACCAATTTCATTGTTAAATGTAGTTAATCAAATATTAAAAAAACAAACTATACCATTTGACATGCTTAACTTTCTTAAAAATAATTACATAAGTTCCTAATTTTAGACCTCCCCCCAGTGGTGCAACAGTATGTTTGTAGACTTAAAACACTAGAAACAGGGTTTTTATACCCGTGGTGGGCAGATAACCCATTGTATAGCTTTGTGCTTAACTACAAGCAAATCCTAATTCTACTTTTTGGTGGAAATGTTACTGAGTTTTGTAGTCTTATCGTTTTCATATTTTGAATTTTGTATTAGTATTATTTGTAGTATTCTCATCATTGGAAACAGAATAATAAAACATGGTGTAACTGATTTTTATTCTGAAATAAATTGAATGCAGCAAACTGTAATATTTTTATTAAAGAAGAACTTGAAAATGTCGATATTCTGTTGTTTGCAAAACACAAAAATGTATTCATTTCACACACACTTGCTGAGATTACAATGAAAAAGTAAATTGGTTTAAATGATATACCAGTTCAAGTAGTCGAAAGTCAGCTTTATTTGACTTCTGAAAATAATTTTTTAAAACGCACGATTTTCTTACGGAATTTGATACCAAAAATTCAATTTATTCATCAAGTTCAAAATATTAAATTAATGTGCTGTTGACAAAAGTCATTTATACACACACATGCGCACACACACACAAATATGTATATATAGCTTAGAGAAACGTATGTGAGATTTCGATCCATCATGCAGATATTACGAAAATAAACATTACTTTAATGAAATGTACCATCAAAACTTTATGATAGTCAGTCAGATTGAAAATGAGATGAAACTGAGAATTTTAGATAATTTATATATTGCAACCCTCAGACGACATTAAATCATCCGAATTCAGTAAAACCACTTCTCTTTGAATTATAAGCCATCAGATTATAATTTCCACTGTTGTTATACAAAATTGCGTCACTTACTATTTTCTTTACTTCGTTTTAAACATAAAATTACACAATAAACTATCTGTATTGGAATAGCCACCATGAGTTTCGAAACCCGATTTTTCGTGTCACAAGCCCTCCTAGTCGTCGATAAACCATTTATGAAGGGTACTTTATATTTTTATAAAATACCCTATTTTTATTTGTGAGAACTGCGTAATATAAACATATTGTTTATGTAAACGGACTTGGAAAATGTGTTACCCATTTTTATTTCCCCGTTGTTCATAAGCTCAGATATTTCAAATAACACCCGCAATTTTCAGCAACGTTGTACTCTTTATACAAGCAAGGCCAGAACTTGTATCTTATGTCTGCTGTGAAATAAACAGAACGACGAGTTGGCTGAAAATGAATCCTTTGTAAGTCTACATCTAGTTTTAGTACTCTGGATTCACTTTATCTTTCAAATAAAACTGTCTAGAGAATAAAATGTGTAATTTGGTAATTATGTTATAGGTTCACTGATTTACTTCATGCATGTACTAATTCATAGTTTGTTATAATTATATTGATGGAAAACCCATTCCTTATTTTGACTGACTGCGTTGATTACTTGAAAGTATAATTTTATCTTTAAATAGAAAATTTAAAATGAAATGTAGCTAGACGTTTGTTAAAGGCTTATAACTGCCAATCTGAAGCTCATTGTAAACCGACTTAATACAGCTCATCTTAACCTATTTAAACTGTTCCATCATACCAGCATTTGGATGTGTTTTTATCTCTTTCAGTATGTTTTATTATTCCTAATTGAAAATAATGTTTCTTCTAATTAAAAAACATATGTTATCTGTTATACAGGAATGTAAACTCATAACGACTATCCTCAGAAGACAATATTCATTACTAGAAACTATGCCTCAAGGCCCAATTTTAATTTACTTGTTTCTTTCGCGCAAAGCTACTCGAGAGCTATCTGTGCTAGCCGTCCCTAATTTAACAGTATAAGACCAGAGAAAAGGCAGCTAGTCATCACCACCCACCGCCAACTCTTGGGCTACTCTTTTACAACGAATAGTGGAATTGACCATAACATTATAACGCCCCCACGGCTGTAAGGGCGAGCATATTTGGCGCGACGAAGATTTGAACCCGCTACCCTCAGATTACAAGTCGAGTACCTTAACCACCTGGTCGTACTGGGCCTTTTAAATTGCACAATCCTTAGAGCAAATCCAGATGTAATGACATTAATTACAACGACGTGGCAAGATTTCAAAATTGTTTAAATATATAAAATAATCAACTTCTGAATATATTGCTTGTTTAACTTATCAATTAATGCTTTATTGTGAGTGAACTGTGGATGCTAGAGGGCGTATTGTCAGTAACTGTCATAAATGGAATAATATGCTGCTTATTAAAAGTACTGTGTCATTATTTTTAACTAAAAATGAAAACAAACCAGTGGAAATTTAAACGTTACTATCATAATCAGACCCCAAATGATCACGTTTCTTACTTTTTAGTTTAACTTACGCTGATGCGATTGATAAATGTGTTTATAATCGGCACCATAGTGCTTAGACAAGTTGATGTTTTTGTATTTACAATAGGATAACCTTTCCCTAAATCTCCAAACCTGAACGTTTCCTTCCCACTATTTAAGTAAAGGTGTAGGTGAGTATATTCTTATTCAGCTCATTTCCTCACACGACAGAGGAGGCCAGGTGGTTAAGGCACTCGACTCGTAATCCGAGGGTTCGAATCCCCGTCACACCGAACATGTCGCCCTTTCAGCCATGGAGGCATTATATAATGACAGTCAATTCCATTATTCGTTGGTAAAAGAGTAGCCCAGTAGTGGCTAGTTGGCTTCCCCCTAGTCTTATACTGCTAAATTAGGAACGGCTAGTGCAGATAGCCCTCTTGTAGCTTTTCACTGAATTCAAACCAAATCATGACAGAGAAACCAAAACGCCGACTTCATGTAAGTCTGCCATCATTATGATCAGATGTTTAATCCTAGACGAAATACCCATTATTGCTATTGTCAAGAGTTACTGTGCACTTATGAATGTTTCTACTGCGTTTGCATTATTTTAAAATTTTAGTTTTTAATGGCTGGGAATTTTAAAGGGTAGTTCTCTCTGTACAAGTTATTACAAATATTTAAGACTTGCGCATAAAATACACAGATGTGTGCTGCGCTGGTAAAGATATGACCCGTATGATTAAATGAAGTCTGGCGAAAACTGAAGAAAGCGAAAACTTAGTGAGTGGTTAACATTTCTGATTATGGTTTTCTTAAAATACATGCGAGATTTTTTACTTCCAAGTCGAAGTTTGGTTTAAAGTAAGTGCATTTTAATCTTACTGTGTTGTTTGTTTGTTTTTGCATTTCGCGCAAAACTGCACGAGGGCTATCTGCGTTGGCCATCCCTAATTTAACAGTGTAAGATTAAAGGGGGCGCAGCTAGTCAACACCACCAACCGCCAACTTTCGAGCTACTCTTTTATCAACAAATAGTGGAACTGACCGTCACATATAAAGCCCTCACAGCTGAAAGGACGAGCATGTTTGATGTGACGGGGATTCTAACCCGCAACCCTCGGATTACGAGTAAGCTCCCTAACCTCCTGGCCATGCTGAGTCCACTCCTATTGGAGTAAATATTATTCACACATTAGAGTTTCCGGTAACCAAATTTCAAACCATATTTAAGCACAAAAATGACTAAATGTTTATTTACTTTATGTTTATATCATATTTTAACTGGATAGCATCGAATCTGCTTCACGATATGCCGATACGTAACCGTGCACTAGTTATTGTTATGCCGCTTTCATTTTCTTTTATACAATGACCTAATTTTATTAGTAGCATATTGAGTGACAGAATATTTGTATAAGGTTCAGTGTTGTTCTTTGTGATAAGAGGTTCTATAGATGTTGTGAACTGCTAACCCATTTAACTTAACACAAGCGTTCAACAGTTATATGGCTCATTACTTAATAAACATTTATATAGCAAAATCAATTCCATATATTTCAATTGTCTAAAATGTATCAGCTCAACATATGCTGGTACGTCTGAAGACTTGTATCGATAGATACTGGGTTTCTATATCCGTGCTGGGCAGAGCACAGTCAGTCCTTTGTGTGGCTTTGTACTTAATAGCAAACAAACAATCAACATGTTTCTGTCTCTTATTCTTTGTAAATCATTGCTGTTAAGCCGTAAATTGCAATATAAATTTTTAAATGGAATTTTTCAAGAGAGGAACGTTTACACAAGATTCTAATAACAATTTGTGTGTGTAAAAATGAATACATATAATTTTTGTTTGTTATTCAGTAAATAGTTACACAGTGGGCTATCCATTCAAAGTTTTCATGGTTAATTGACCATAAGTAAATTTTTTGTTAACGTTTGTGTTATTTAATCTCTCACCCCCAACTAGTACAACAGTAAGTCTACGGATTTACAATGCTAAAAGCAGCGGTTCGATTCCCCTCGGTGGGCTTCGGAGATAGCTCGATTTGGCTTTACAATAAGAAAACACATTTATTCTCTCTTCTGTATAACCTCCCCTTTCTTTTAAATAACTTCGAAGAGCTGAAGTTTAAAATCGCTTTAAATTATTTCAGTTTCAAGATGTTAACTCCATGAAGTAGATTTAGATTCATTTCACTCATCAATCGCTGTAGAGTGGATCTCATATTAATTATTTTCTTGTGACGAAACTTCCTAGAACTACGAGCTTCATAGAGAAACCTAACCAACACGAGATGTTTTGAAGGTAGTAAAAATCCTTTCCAATTGGAGAAGAGATAGATAGACTTCAGGTCAGTACATTACGAAACTGAAGTTTCTATAAAGGCAACTAATTAGACATTTCTATGTGGAACACTATACATATGAACTGGTTAGCTGTTTCAGATGCTAATTAATTCAGTATAGCATTATATAGGAAACTACAAAACTCTTTGAAGTATATTGTATTTATATGATATGAGATAAAAGCACTGTAAAAGTTCAGAACACGTTTTTTAACCCTTTTCCTACCACAGATGTGTGTAATCTGTATTCTCACCGGCATCCCTACTTCTTACTTATATGATGGTATATTTATTACACGAGATACTGAGATGTTAAAACGTTGACAACAGTGAACACAGATGTTAGTGAAGTAAGATTTGCCTCTTTAGATGCTCCATTCGTAAAATGATAATTGTGAAGTCACAAAAGTATGTTGTGTTCGAGCTGTACTTTATTTTAACGATTACCATTCTAGAGACCCATAATTCACACATATACATAAACAAGCAAAACAAAAAGAAAAAAACACACGAAGCAAATGGCGTATTTAGCTCGTATCATTAAATGCGCAACATCTCTGGCACGTATGCGAAGTGTTTTCTTATAGCAAAACCAGTGTGTGTTTGTGTTTTTTTAGAGCAAAGCCACATCAGGCTATCTGCTGAGCTCACCGAGGGGAATCGAACCCCTTGATTTTAATGTTGTAAATCCGTAGACTTACTGCTGTACCAGTGGGGAACAACGTGATGTATGAATTTTCAATTTATAACCAATTTTCAGGGGATTGTTACACACCCAGTTGTAATGTTTTAGAGACTTTGTCTATTTTTAGTGTATGGTATAACATACAAAACTTGTACTTATCACATTCTAAAAGTACAAGAGTTCAGATTAACTAATCATTCTTAAAAATGAACACTGGAGAACTTAAGTGGTGATAACCGATAAATAAAATTTGTGAGTAACTATTTTCAACAGTTAAGGTTCTTTAGAATGCATAAAAATTTCTGGAAACAACCTCGATCAGTTACAGAGAAATGAACATTAATTATGACTAAGATTGTTTATTTGTCTTTGAACTTCGTGCAAAGCTACACGAGGACTATCTGCGTTAGCCATCCCTAACTTAGCAGTGTAAGACTAGAGGGAAGGCAGCTAGTCATCTCCACCCACCGCCAACTCTTACACTACTTTTTTTTTTAAACCAACGAATAGCGGGATTGATTGTTACATTATAACGCCCCCACAGCTATAAGGGCAAGCATGTTTTGTGCGATGGGAATTCGAACCCGCGACTCTCAGATTACGAGTCGAGAAACTTAACCGCCTGGCCATGCTTGGCCTCATGTCTAGGAATGCGCTTCGTAAAACTAAGTTTAAAAAGTGTCGGATCTATCACTAGAATGGCAAAACAGTCCGGAATCAATCTAGAACGAAAGCATTTTAACAATCCACGTTTTCTCCTTTCGATTTGTTCGTCGTTTGAAAGAGTATGATTCTCGCCATGGAAGTAAGGCCTAAGGGGGCGACAGACACCCTAGTATTTTCTGAAATTCTCTTTCTAATATAAGTCCTCTTGACAAAAATAAACCTCATTTCCAGCATGTATGTTTTTCTTCTCTAGCTTAGGAAACAACAATGTATTTGAAAAGTCTCGAGTTGATGTTTGTAAAACAGCAAATTTCGGTGTAAAGATTTAAAAAAGTAGCCTTTTAGTACTTCAGATATGATGCTTTAAACATATTAGTTATCCCACATCTATGCTACTAAACTGTAAAAGGAATACAAAAAGATTGTTCGTTAGTCCTAAACGCCCAAGAGTGGCTTAGCGGTATGCCTGCGAACGTACAACGCTAAAAACAGGGTTTCGGTATCCATGGTGGGCAAAACACAGATAACTCATTGTGTAGCTTTGTGCTTAGTTCGAAATAACAACAATTGTTCTAAACGACGAAATATTCGGGCAACACGAAAGAAGATTAAGAAACTACGTTAGTTAATGTCGTACTTTAAAAAATTAAGATCTTCGGAATGAACAAATGAGATATTGTTTAATTGTTTTTTTAATTCGCAAGTATGATTGGAAATTTGAAAGAACTGTAAATAATCACCTTTTTAGATTGGTTGCTTCGCAATATAGGTGCCAAGCGGTATCTATAATTTGATTACACATTAAACTAATACCTATTCATAATTTTAAAATTAGGTAAATTATCACTGTGACCTGCCACTTAATTGTTTAAAAATAAGAAGAAATAAATTTTAAGATCATGAACCACGATAAGAATTCATATTAAGAATCGTACAGAAATTTGCTCAAAACTCTAACAAAACATTCGAGCAAAAACCACCTTAAAAAGCAGATTTATTCTTGAAACAACACTTATAACCTTCCTTTTCAACTGTTAAGACCGCCCAAAAAACATAAGTGATTTTACGATAGTTAAACAAAATTTTAAATTCCCCATTTGTTCATATTATTGTTTCACAAGCCAACAGCGAAACTGTCTTAGTATTTTTCACCAAAACCGAAACAGATATGCTGTGTGAAGGGTTTGTTTGTTTAGAATTAGGCACAAAGCTACACAAAGGGCTATCTGTGCTCTGCCCACCACGGGTATCGAAACCTGGTTTTTAGTATGTAAGTCCGCAGACATACCACTGTGTGACTGGGGAGCTATGTGAAGGGCTACAAATGTCCATGACCATTCAAAATTTGATTAATTTTCATTAATGTTGTTTTACATGGTTACAGACATAATGTGTGTGTGTGTGTTTTCTTATAGCAAAGTGACATCGGGCATTCTGCGGAGCCTACCGAGAGGGAATCGAGCCCCTGATTTTAGCATTGTAAATCGGTAGACTTTCCGCTATACCAGCAGGGGGCTACGAACATAATAGATGTGATGTTGTATTCGAAGCTTGTTAAACGCCTGTGTGTATAAAAGCACAGGTACAAAACAGCCGGTTCAGTGAATAATTACTCTAAAAACACGAAACTTCATTTAAAGCGTTGTTTTAGACGTATATGTTTTACAATGCTTTTCTACTGACAAAATGTTATACGCACTTTGAGGGGGGCTCTAAGCATACATTTGCTCATTGTTGTAGATTAACAAAGCCAACATACAATATCATAGAAAATCTACAGAAACTGGGTTGGTAGAAACTGTTAATTTAAAAAAGTGGAACAGAAATCGTCAAAAAGGTAGAGAAGAAAGTTGAATCAAAATGTAATATATTTTCAATCCTAGAAGTAGGGACTATAAAAATTAAACGAATAAAAATAAAAACCGTATTCACATTATTTTCTCAAGTTATAAATCCTTATTTTTATCCTATTTAGCTTGTTAAAGTAATGCAGACACTGTTTTCAGCTTTGTTTGTTTACATTTTTCAGTCCTTAATTGTAGACTTGAAAATAAAATCTTTGCATTTTGATTCAACTTGTTTCCGTTTGATGATCTTTATTCCTCCATTTTAAATTAACAGTTTTTACTATTATTGTATAAAACAGCGATTAATAACACACTATCGGTTACAATACAGTGTCTTGCAAAATTGTCACCTCCTACTAATAACGCCACATTTTGATGAAATACAAATAATGTAAAAGATTTTTAAATAATTTGTTTATATTTAAACTTTAATAATAAAATGTTACCCTGTTACGTGTGAAGGAAGTTGAATGTTAGTAAAAAACCTGCAAAAAGTATAAATAAATTGAATTTTTCTTATTGCATAAGTATTCAGCCCCTAAGTCTGTATATGGTGGAAGCGTCTTTGGCAGCAATTACTGCTGTGAGTCATTTTAAATAGGTTTTTACCAGCTTTGCAAAATTAGTTTGTGTATTTTGTTTGTCCATTCCTTCTGGCAAAATTGCTCCAAGTTGCTGAGAAGTTCGTTTGGGATCGTTGATAGAGGACAGTCTTCAAGTCTCATCATACATTTTCCATTGGATGCAAGTCAAGACTTTGAATGGACCACTCTGGGACAATCAGTTTCTTCTTTTGAAACTTCTCCAGTGTAGCTTTGGCTTTGCGCTTCGGGTCATTGTCCAGCTGAAATGTGAATTTGCGACACAGTTTGATATTTTAAACTGACTCAAGCAAGCTTCCCTCTAGGATTTGCCTGTACTTTATACCAACCATCCTTTCATTTCTGACAAGTTTTTCAGTCCCTGATGATGTGAAGCGTCCCCTTAACATGATGCTGCTTCCACATGCTTGACAGTTTGAAGGGGTTGGCTTGATGATGTGCTGTATTATGTTTGTACCAGATGTAACACTTGTAATTTAGACTATAAAGCTCTATTTTTGACTCGTCTGACCAAAAAACCTTATGCCACATGTCTGCAGTATCATTAACGTGTTTTATCGCAAACTCCATACGATAGTTAAGATGATTCTTTTTCAGTAAAAACTCCTTTCTTTACACTTGCCCAAACAGGCTAGACTAGTGTATAGACAGGGATATTGTCGATGTACGAATACTGACTCCCATCTCAGACACAAAACTTTGCAAAATTTTCAAAATCACTATTGGCTTCACAATGGTATCCGTAACCAGTTTCTTGCTTTTCCGGCTACTTAGTTTGGTAGAGCGGTCTGATCTGGGTAGTGACTGGAGGTATGAAAGTCATTCCACATCTTCAGTGCTCAAAAGGATAATCAGCGACTTAGAAATTTTTCTTATAACTTTCTCTGTTCTGTACTTCTCTACCACTTTATCTCTGACTTGTTTAGAAAGCTACTTTATTTTTATGGTTGGTTTTTCGTATTACTATGTGAGTTGTGGTTTAAATGATACATTTACTTTGAATTCACATTGAGTACAGACAGATAGCAAAAGTTACAGTAATTTTGTGACCCTTCAAACTAATCTTTTGCACCTGAACTGATTCAGGATTGACGTCGCAAAAGGGGTTAAATATTTATAAAATTGACAAAATTCTAATTTAAAAAAAAAATATATAACCTACATGATATCAGCGTGTTTCAATTTTCTCAGTTTGGAATAAATTGTGTACATTTTAAATATAAAGTCCCGTTTGATATTTTCATGATTGCAAGCTCAGACGGCACAAAATGTGGACACTTTGCAGAGAAGTGATTAATAGTCCTATAAAGAAAACATCAGGACAAATTCGTGGCATTGACAAGGTCATTATTGAAACATTCGCGGAATAAGTCAATTTCCAATTTATTTTGTTATTTTTTTGTAACTTCAGTTGTTATTTCAAATTATACTTCAATCCAAAGGCAATCAGTGAGCAACAACAACAAAATACAGTATATAATAATAATAACATGTAATTACCGTTACTACTATTTTTTCTGTTAATTGTCATTTTAATACATTGAACTCTTCTACTTTCTCACGTTATTTACTTATCAGCTATCACTAAATTAAGATTTTCTTGACGTTCGGTAGTCAAAAACAGACTACAAATTTACGTATTATAGAAATATATGTACAGAAAAAGTACTTACCGCTTTTATTGTTGCGATGCTAAGAATAAAAAATAGGAGGCATAACCTGAAAAATAACAACAAAAAATATTTAATATGTATTAGTTATGAACGTTTATTTTGCAACGTGACTCTGTGTAGTTAAATTTCGTTATTGTATTGAACTATACATATAGAAACGTTGATAAAGTTGTCATTTTATAAAAACTGAAATCACGTCTATCCAAAATAACTATGTGCTTGTACTGATTACGTACGAAGACTTACCATATACTAACTCTCACAGACGATCCATATCTCACACTTTTTGTAACTCTCTGGCCTTGGAAAGCCTCACGGTAACTCTGACCTGTTGACATTCCACACCTTTCCAGTCTTAGCCCCTGGTGTTGAAGGAGCGTTAAAAGGCATAAAAGTAATGGCTAATTTAGAGATGATTTTTTTTTCAGCTCTAAGAATACCCAAAATTTTACATATGTATTAGTCTGTGTTTATGCACACTTCAATTATATACACGTGTGCAGAATGTCTCGTGCCTGTCGTGGCAGTACACTCTCTGATAAATGAACTTTAGAAATCATTAGCTTCAAAAAAATGATATAACGTGTCATGTGACGTTCTTGAGCTTTCTCTTTCAGTTCGATAAAAGTAAGATTACTACTGATGATAAATACAAATCAGAAATCTGTTATTTTCATTGGACAATAGGTTTGTATCTTCCTGATCGTTAAAGAAAATAAAAAAACTTAAATTATCTATCTACACACTGATTCGTTAGAGATAAAACTAAATCGCAAAGCAACTAACCATATTCCCTGCAATTTTCATAACTACAGACCTGAACAAAGCGAAAGTAAACTTTTCAATACAAACCTCTCAATACGACTTTTATTACCGAAAGAGAAAAACCAAAAGCATATCGCCTAATATTCCTTAGGATTTGATCTCCTTCCAAGATAAAATTGGACAAGAATCCCTTTACTTTAATAGTTGTTTAAAGCACAACATTCGAAAAACGAAATGTTCTAATTGTGTTATGTCAACTCCTAGGACAGCACGAGAACATTCCTACTAACTAGGTTTGGTGGCCTAAGCAAGCATAACTATTTTATTTCGATGAGAAGTGACGGACAGAATGCATTTGATGTGGGTTTTGTTCTGCGTTCTGTTAACGCTTTTACGTTTTCGGTACGGAGACACAGCGGTAAGTACACTATTGTTTCGTGAGTATATTATAGATTTCTTTAAAAAAGTCAAACTGAAAAAAAGATTCTGTGATGTAGAGGCCTATGTATTATTTAAGTTAAAAACCGCTAAAAAAAGTAAAACCAGTACTACTGCTTTGTGAAAAATGTAATTTCTTATTATCACGCTCTGCGAACAAAAGTCGCTCGTACCATATTAACTACAGACTTCTGCAACTTTATTAACGTTTAGCGTAATTCAATACCTTGCGATAATTGAGCTAACGTGAAATAGTTCTTCTAGGCATGCAATGATTTTAGTTTCAAAACTTACTATCTATAGATAGTATTTAGGAGCTCTAAGCCTAGAATTATTAAGTTTAAAAGGCAGTTTTCATGTACACTGAGTAGTAGTTCTAATCTTGAAATAATGGAATTTTAAACTAAATTAGTTGTTAATATAAATACTAAAAATATCTTTTATAAAAGTTTTGAAAATACTTGTTTCGAGTATCGTATTTAAGTAGTTAAGGTGTGATAAAACTAAAGTAATTTTTAGTGTTTTAAAGATGAGAAAATGAATTTTTGTGTGTTTATTTTACGTGATATAAATGTGGATTAGATACGATGTTTATCATCACCAATAGCACTTAAATATTTGCTCGTGTGACAAATCAAGTGATTATGGATTCACTTGTCTTGTTTCTCAATATAAAATATGCACATATTTTATCAAGTAACATTTAGCAGTATGCAAATACAGTAAAAAATATAGAGGTGCGATAAATACAGTATGTAAACACCTGTTCTGTCACTATTGTGTATTCTCACGGACCATGTAGACCGTAGTGATAACGTATAACTGTTCTGGGTGGCCTTTTATCGTTACTAATAACACTGTAACATATGAATTTAGTAACTGGCTTTCAAAAGATATGCATATATTTCACAAATATTGTGTGAAATGGAGTAATTATATCCTGTCTAGAATGATTCAACACTAACAGTATTCCGAACTACGTTATGCTACATATTATAACATAATATTTGATATGGTATTTCGTCATTTCTAGGTATGCCTTACGGGTTTTATGAAGCATGTTTCTTATTTACCTGCGAATGTGAAAAGAATATTTATCGTCATTTAAATATGTAATGATCTTATTACACAAAATAACACTGCCATTTGTTCAATATGTTTGTACTTCTTACCTAATTAAATGTGAAGTGGAATAAACTATGCAACATCAAGTTATTGATTCTCGATATTAGATATTATTAAATTTGGAAATTATGTCTCACTAATGAACTGTTTTATTCTTTTCAATGTGTATCATTAACATTAAAATTGAATGTTAAGCCTCTCTAGTCACATACCAGTGCTTTGATTAGAGACCTTGAGTCATTGGCTCTATAGAAATGTTTTGTAGAAAAAAAAAGTGTTTTTCTTAGCCACTTAATTAGAATAATGTATGATTGCTGAGACTTTGCTATCTGCGCAAGCAATCCCTAAATTTGAACTGATAAACTAGAGGGAACGGATCTATTCAACAACATCCACCTGATAACTCTAATCAAATAGTTGAAGTTGCTAGTTGCTCTTGTAACACATACATGTACCCAGAGTGTGGAGCACAATTTTGCATCAAGGGGTCGCGAACCATCGACTCTTGTATATAAAAGTTTACCATACATTTCCCACCCTTTTAATTATATATATATATATATATTTGTACATGTTAAACATGTATTCTTGGTATAGAAAGCCAGTGAAAGGGACCACTAAGTTTCTTTCACTCAAACTACTTATACTAGGTATTTAGTTAAGGTATCAACTGTGCTTTCACTTATTAGAAAATATACCTGCTGGAATAACTAGTGCATAGTATGTAAAAAACGAAAATACTGATTTAGTCAAATAATGCTCCAGCAATAGAAAATTCCTTGTTTAGCAATGAAAGTCATCTCCAGTCGCGTGAGTAAGTCTATACTCCGAGAAGAACAACACTGTTGTTTTCCGCATAAAATATCCTGTTCTTTCAGCATGGAACAACGTAATT
The DNA here is from genome assembly GCF_004210375.1 of Tachypleus tridentatus. NCBI lineage: Eukaryota > Metazoa > Arthropoda > Merostomata > Xiphosura > Limulidae > Tachypleus > Tachypleus tridentatus. The sequence continues at coordinate 94,310,070 of NC_134837.1, forward strand.
GACAACAAAAGATCTCAGAGAAAGCCACCATGAGATATCAAACATTCCAGTGAGAGTACTAGAATACAATATCCCTTTTAATACCAGCAAAAAGGCAAAAAATGGACAACAGGATCTTATCCACGTAACGTGTTGCTGTCATAAATCCTTTATCCATTGCATATGTCCCTTTATGCAGATGCGACCTCAGACCATGAATGATATCATGATGTAGACATTACAAGCCAAACATAACTCTGTTTCACGTCTCCAAATCTGGATACGTTGGTCACCTGAAGACACATAGAAGTTGCTCTCATCTGTGAACAGTGTAGGGGTCCATTGCTGAAGGGTCCAGGTGATATGTTTCTGATGAAACGCCAGCCACGCTGTTCGATTCCTTGTTATTAATACAGGAACTCCAACATGAACAGGTTCTCTGAGTTAAGCGTAATGGGGCCTATTCCTGACAATTAAACATGATGTATGCAACATAGTGGTTTGTTGAAGTTTGTTTTTGAGGCCCCTAGTGCTACTGGTACGATTTCTAAGGGATGAATTCCGCAAATATCGGTCGTATACTTCTCCTATAGCCCTTCTACGGCCTGGCCTCCTGGTATCTGCGCTACAATCCTCTGACGAGAAATTGTGACACTATCATGACCTTTAACACTTTATTCTGGGTTCAATCCTTTTGAATCAGTGTGACGGTTGCGCAAAATCCAGTTCCAGTTAATTTACTTTAAACAATTTTGCAAAAGACAATACCAGCAACAAAAAATAAATAAATCGAGCATTATATTAACAGTAAATACATTCCTAATTAGTCGAAACTAGCCTTTTACTTTTCAGAATTTGGATCATTTCTTATTAAGGTCTATTGCATGAGGAATCATTGATGCATAAACTTGCAAACCTTAGAGAGGATTAGTATAAGATATTACAACAAGCATGCTAAGTTTGAAATATATGTATATATTTATAAATAAGCTAAAAATATAAAAATTTAAACAAACTGTATAATCCTTTAATTCGTCCAAACAGTATATGTATGGAATTGTTAGAAAGTCCTTGTGGGTGTTAATAGGATTCGACATTTACGTTGTTAGGAGACCCCTGAGCAGACGACAGCAGCAATAAAAAATAATGTAATTGACCAAAAAGAACGATTAGTATTCTAACTTTTCTATTTTTTTCTATCTGTTTTTTACCTTATCGTCAAACTTGCATTCCCATACTTTTTTATAAATGAAATTACATTTTCGTTTTTCGGTCCCCTGACGAAACAGCGATATACCTACAGACTTGCAATGTTAAAATTCGGAATTCAATTCCTTGTGGTGAACACAACAGATAGCCCAATGTGTCTTTAATATAAAAAACACACACACAAACTGGTCTGATGAATGTATCTTTTTCGTACTTCAATCCCACAAATGGAGTCCCTAGCTTTCTGAAGATCCTTAGCCTATAGCATGATGAGGAATCATAGTATAACGGAACTCTTGCTTATAATCTGGAAAAATGCTTTTATTACGCCATGTGCAATATTCAACATCGCGAAATTTTTATCCTGTGTGAATGTAGATTTACAATAGGGGTTACTATTTTCCCGTTTCGCCTCCATTTCCTGTCACGGAGAACTTTATTTTTCTCTATTCTCAAGATGCAGATAAGACGTTATAAATACGTCACACACGGATCAAATGCACTGGTACCATCTATACAAATATAATAGAACAATCCATGTAAATAATTCGCAGGGTGTAGATGAATCTTTACCAAAATTGGTATGGAGGTTCATTAGATCTATAGGGAAACACATACAAATGTTTAATTTTGCATTTTGAGGTTTTAGTGAGTGTTCTTGCGAAGGTTTTTAACCACTACTTTGCCCCTTTTGATGGATATTCACCAAATTTGGCATGAAGGTATGTTGGGTCCATGAGGCAAAGTTACGGTTTCACATTTAGTGTTTTGCTGTTTTTATGGGCGTTTTTATAAATATATATCTAAAAAAAATTTTCATGTCTTAAGATAATCTTTTATTAATTACGAATTCACATAACTTCTGTTCAGGGTACGGGTTCCCCAATTAGTCTCTATAACGTCTGAAATGAATAGGAAATTATTGGAACATATGAAAGGTGAAATCAATTCAAACGAAATGTAACGAATATTAACATCTTATTGGAGAAATATCCTATCTTTTGGTCAGTATTAAAATAGTAATCTGAAGTCACATTATTTTATGCATTTATTTGGATTGATTTAATAATTACGTATACTCCAAAAGTGGTATAATCAAAACCTTTTGTTTAATACTACATGCATATCCACATGGTATTTGAAATTGTCTTTGAAAAAAAATTTATATCTGCAATCGATAAAATGCTTTTGAAATGAATCGGATTGTTTTTTGTTTTTGAATTTTGGGCAAAACAATATGAGGGCGATCTGCGATAGCCGTCTCTAATTTAGTCGTGTAAGACTAGAAGGAAGGTAGGTAGTCGTCACCACCCACCGCCAACTCTTGAGCTACTCTTTTACCAATGAATAGTGGGATTGATCGTTACGTTATAACGTCCCCACAGCTTAAAGGGTGAGCTTGTTTGATGTGACGGGATTCGAACCCGCGGCCTTCATATTACTAGTCAAGTGCCTCAACCACCTGGCCAAAGGAAATACATTGATGCATGTTACTATATTCACTCACCTAAAGCTCATACAGAACCTTCGTATTACTTCTCTCTTCCACGGAATAACTAACAGAAATGACTAAACACTTTCATAACTTGTCGGATAAACCTTATAAGGAACCAGTTTGAATACTTGAATGAGTAGTTACAGTTTATATGATGGACAGGTTAAAAATTTCACAAATTCTAGATCTTGTGCTATAAATATATATGCAACTCTAAAAAGTATTTAAATATTCCCTATTTATCTTTACAATCCTTATGTACGTTACTTGAAGCTTTAAATTATAATGTTTTTTTCCTTGTTTTATTTATCATTTTTGTATTATGTTCAGGTTTTTGCACTTTCTGAAAGCTATAAGGTGTGAAATCTCTAATTAGATCCAAGATTGCGAATTTGGTAAATTTGGTAAAACCATCATGAAATTTGGTAAATTTTGCTAATTTACCTGTTATATGGCCAATAAAAGATTTTCAAATTTCTTGCCTCCTTTAGTGGAAATTTGACCTTGTGATATGCTTTATAAGGGCGAGTTTTATGTCTAAATGTCTGAATGTGCTTCATAAGGGCTCATTGCGCAGGTGCAAGATAATTTCAGACAATGATGATCCAGCTCTTTTGGTCTTGTTTTTATATACTGTAGTTGTAGTTATGATTTCGAGAGTTGTGACTCGTAAGTATCAGTATTCGTTTACAGTGTAATGCATTGTTTAATTTTAAATTTGTTTTGCTTAATTTTTATAGTTTTATGTAATTTACATTTAACCTGACCTACAGATCATAATGGCTGAGAAAATGAGCGATAAGGATAGTGATTTAGTAGAAAGTCCATGCAAAAAAGTAAGCCTGCATAAGCCTAGTTACGAACAGAAACGTCAGTTGCCACAAAAATGGCTTAATGATCCTAAGTTTAGTTGTTTTAGTCGAAGTTGGAAAATCTTAAATAAGCCATTTTGTAAAATATGCACTTGTGACTTATCTGGGAGTGTTACCATACTTGAGAAACATATTGACAGTGAAAAACATTAAAAAAAATATTAAAGCAAGTGCCCAGGCTTCTAAAATAACTGATTTCTTACGGCCTTCTACTTCATATAGCATGTTTCAAGTAACTTCCACTGAACTGAAAATGTGTGCGTTTGTGGCAGAACACAATATTAGATCACCTTTCAGGCTTTCTATCGAATGCATGTCCTGATTCTAAAATTGCTAAGGGAATTAAATGTACAAGAACAAAAGGAACGGCTAGTTTTTGTAATGTAATTGGTGAGGAAAACGTGGAAATTCTTATAGCACAATTAAAGAATATTAATTTTTTATTAATTATTGAAGAAAGTACAGATCTACCTACACAAAGGCAACTTATTCTAATAGCTAGATTTTATGATAACCATATTCAAAAACAGTTGACAAGTTTTTAACTCTTTTGGAAATCAAATGCTGTATTGCCAAAGGCATTTACAATTCTGTAATACTTTCTTTGAAAAACATGGAATCCCATTTAAAAATCTAATAGGCTATGCAATTGTAACGATGGTGTCAAAATGTGGTGTTCAAAGTCTTCTAAAGTAAAAAGTGCCATATCTCTTTGTAGAAGGTTGTGTATGCTATTCATTGTATTTATGTGCATCCTATGCATGTTCTGAGCTTCCAACTTCCTTAGAGGAGCTGAGTATTTATTCATATTTGTCAAACAGCCTAAACAGGAATTTATCCAGACAGATTCTAAAAAGATTTTACATTATAGCTGTACTCGATGTTTATCGCTTCAGCAAGTGGTAGAAAGACTACTGAATCAATGGCCAGCACTTCTCTTATTTTTTTACTTCAGCGGCATTAGAAGATGGGATGAGTTTAACATCTACAGTACTGGAAGGTTTACAGAATACAATTGTAAAAATGTACTTTGCATTTTCTAACTTTTATTGTGCCATATGTAAGTAAAATAAATTTAGAGTTTCAAGCTGAGAGCTTCAGAATTCATAGGCTACGTGCCTCCATTGACAGTAGTTTGAAAGGTATCCTTGGTAATTTTACTAAAAGATGCAAATATATCGAAGGCTAACATTAGTGATCCTTCAGTTTGCCTTTCCTTAAGGGAAATATATCGTTGAGCAAGAACTGAAAGTATGTTTCTAGAATATTCTTCCAAATTCCGAGCCAAAGAACTCAGAGAATTTCAGCTTAAGACATTGAATATTTATGTCAAACTAAGTCAGGAAATGTACAAACGGTTTGTATCATCTGCTATGTTCACGTATTTACAGCTATTTGAAGCTTTAGACCCAGAAAATGTGTCTCAAGGACAGCCACATTCATTTATCTCATTGACCATGAAATTTCCTAACATTATTGAGGAAACAAAGTATGAAGATATCAATAGAGAATGACGAGAGTCAACTTTGCAAGAGAATGAAATTTCAGAACCAGAGAAATACTGGTATTATATTTCTCAAGAAAAATTAATTTCAAACTTACTATCATTGCCTCATTCCTCAGCTGCAGCAGAAAGGCTGTTCTCTTTGGTAATGAATATAAAGGTAAAAAATCGTTCCCGGTTACGTACGGAAACACTAAATGACTTATTATATGGGAAAAATCTTTTAGAAAACAGGACATGTAAAGAATGGTAATCGTCTGAAAAATTGTGCAAAAAAATGAAGGAAACTAAATCATATACCAATGAAGAAGACAATTGCCAATTTTTAATAAAATAAGGTTAGTTATATGTATTTTTTATTTAACTTTGTAAAATCTGAGAAGTTTTGGTAAATGTTACAAAATTATTTGGTAAAGTCCAACAAAATCATCTGGCAACCCTGATTAGGCCTCACAAACAGTCTGTATTAAACGGAGGGACGGGGTCAGGTATCTTAAAGTTATTGTAAATACAAGTCTCTGAAAAAGCAACGTGAATATTTTCATAAACTTCGTAAATTATCATTAAACTTCTGGTTTTTATTTGAAAAGTATTTTGGCTAAACTTTAAAATATTTAAATAATGCTCAACCTTAATTTTAAGTATACTATTTAATACAGAAAACTAGCTGATACATCCGTTCAATGCTCGAGAAAGACATAATACAGGGGCCAGAATCCATTTTGCATGTCTTTCAGTATCGATTAGTCTTCTTTTCTGTTGTTTCTTCAGGATCTACATTTGACTATGCCAGTATTTCTCCATTCAATAATCTTTATCTTTGCTGAGCTTTCTTGATTTTGAAATGTCATCTATCTATCCATCTTTTCTTTCTTTTGCTAAGCACCGTTTTCTTGGATTACTTCTGAACTATTTTTATTTTTATCAGAATTGTAGTTTAGAACTTATTTCATATGTTGTAATGTTTTCAAACGAGACCCAAATCTCGAGCGCTCTCGAATAGTTGACTATTTTTCTTTTCCTCAATAGTTAACTATTCGAAAGCTTTCGAGTTTGGAGTCTCCTTTGAAAACATTACAACTTTTGTAGGTGATCCTGTTTCTTAACTTTCTAACAAGAACTTATATTCCACTCATGGACCACTGGACCCGTTATTGACGGTAAGTTACCTCTTCTTTCACCTTACATTGCCATTTTTGGAGATTCGATTATAAAGTACCTCCATCAATACATTTCTTACATTAACAACCAACATATTTCAAATAACTCAATTAGTGAAACCACCGTACCTGACATTTTAGACACTGTAAATTTACTATTACTGTCTGTAAAATATTTAATTTTCCACGTCAGAATTAATTACCTGAAAGACATGGAATGATAGTTTATAACTGTGTTAACGACCTACAAGACTTACAAGTATGTATTTTAACTTACTGTACTGATCTTCATGTTTGTTTCTCAAACATCATCTACAGTGATGTCAATTGGCATACTCATTAACCTCTAAGACAATAGACCTGTACTACTGACTTTTTAAACCAGAAAAGCGACAAATTTAACGCTCTCGCACGTGACTTCTGCCAATGCAAGTCACACTTATCCTTCTTTTACAACGCCATCTTTAATTTGAAAACTGAACAAAGGATGGTTTACACCTTTTCTTCAAAGGTATCGCTTCTCTATTCTGAACTTTACGATTCTTTATCGTTAACTGTATTCTTCCTCGCCTATGAACAACCACTGAGCAGTCCGACCTAGATCCATCAACCGTTCTTAGTCATAAATGTTTTTCAACGTATTCTCTTCCACATATCCGATCCACAAAGCCTCTTCAAACCATGGGTACATCTCTGTAGCAACATATCCAATACGCCTTCAAACCCCATTTCTATCATTGCTTCTCCCAAAACTATTTGTGTCTACTTTTCTAAGCGTCGTGCTGCAGAAGTTATGGCTTCTAGTTTTGTTTCTAGAACTTTTTCCCTTAGCTCTAAACCTGACAGACACAATCCAAGAATCTCTCCCATTCAAAATACGTATACTACTGTAGGTCACACCTCTACACTCACAAAGCTCTTTTCTACCATTACTACCCATTCTCCTAAATATATTAATTATGAAGATTCTAAGGCTTCCCCTTTTACTCCTTGCAACCATCTAGTAACCCGTTATTTTGATGACCTTCCAAACTCTACAACCTCTGAGACTTTTCCTCATCCATACGCAGTGTCTTCTACAACCTATGAAAGAAATTACCATCTTTCATCCGACAACCTTTCAAAAAGCCCTAAACCTGACGACTTTCTAAGCCTAACAAATTCTGAACCTTCTCCCTGTCATAAATCAAGACCATTTATTAGTTTTAAGATAAACACTTCCTTAACCATAGCTGCTCTACTGCACTCTTATCTAAACTACAGTAAAAGTTTCAAACAACTCAGAAAACTAAACGAAAAAAGACTGAGGTGTCATACATGCGCCATACTGACATACTGGGACAGAATTTACAGAATCAAACTATACAGAGATTCCTCAATTTAAATCCACCAGTAACAAATGGAGCATTAATAAACACCCTAGGTTCTCCTGAAGGAGAATTGTCGACTGTTCAAAAGCACTCGAGTTTTGGATCCCATTTTAAAACATAACCTTAGTAGTCGATCCTATACGCTAACGTCTTAATATATATTCCATTGATGGTGTTAGAAGTATTTAATTGAAAGGTAAATATGAGATGGCTTGATAATATAAACATGCCAACATTTAATTCGAATATTAACCAATATATTGGTATTGAAATATCTTGCTGAAATATGGTCATTTATTTTAAAAATAACAAAATCCTACTTCTACTGGGGCTTAAAATGCAATACTTCCACAGGAGAGTTGATCGATGTAACTGTTAAACCACTTTGACAGGCAGTCTTTGAAATATAATTTTAACAGATACTAATATAAAATATTATGGTAATCTCATTTTTTAGAATCTTAAGAGAATTTGTTGGATCGGCATGGTCAGGTGGTTAAGGCGCTCGACTCGTAATCTAAGGGTCGCGGGCTCGAATCCCCGTCGCACCAAATATGCTTGTCCTTTCAACCGTGAAGGCGTTATAATATAACGGCCCACTCCATAATTCGTTGGTAAAAGAGTAGTCTAAGAGTTGGCGATCGGTGGTAATGACTATTTGCCTTCCCTCTAGTCCTACCCTGCTAAATTAGGGACGGCCAGAGCAGATAGCCCTCGTGTAGCTTTGCGCGAAACTCAAACAACAAACAAAGAAGAGAACTTGTTCTGAATATGATCACTTAGCAGTAAAATAATATATTTAAAAAAATCCTAACTGATGTGTATAAACACGAGACTTTTGATAAAGCTTCGGATGCTCTAATTACTGGAGTAATTTGAGTGTTCCAACCCAATCCAATCCAGCCTGGAAATCACGTTGGTTTAAAAATATTTCATTCCTTTTTGAAGCTTGAAAGATGACCAGTAACTGAAAGAAACTATAAATACTCTTCACTCCCTTCCCGAAAACTGATTAACCTTTAATACGGAAGTGAAAAAAGTCGGATGATGAGAACCGAAGTTCTGAAAAACAAAAGTTTTGTAATAGAAGATTGAGCTATTTTAACGTTTGGCTGATTATCTGGCGTGAATGTTGGGTGTGGCACTATCGAGTCGGAAAGTGTCTCAGGACGCATTGTTTGAATACCACAATCTGTTGGTAACGCTTACATTGTATTTCTTGCTTTCACGGCTCTTTCATGCGTCCTGAGATGCTTTATACATTATGTATATATAGAGAGAGTACCTTATATTATATATGTTTATATTCAAACCATACACTCTCTCTTTATAACGCTTAAATTAAACGTTTTTGTTTAATTTTAATGTGTTTTGTTTATGGCTTAAAATTTGTGGTTACAATATAATTAACCAGAGGTTGGGATTTGCTGCTTTTAATGCAGTCCTTCCTCATAATTTTGTTTACTTATTTGGTTTCATTTGGATGTAATTATTTAATTTCACTGAAAAGCTTAAAAACATAGAAATTACAGAAAAATATAGAGATAATAGTACTGCGTTACACATACGTACGGTGTTTACTTATACGGGCCTTGTTTAATTTGTGGCGCCGCCATATTTTTTATTTCATTTACAATATTGAAACAATAAACTGGATTCTTTATCGTAAATGTAATTTATTGTTTAAGTTCGTACTTCTTCGAACTGGAGTTTTCAATCTGAAAGGTACCTTATGCGCATGTGAGCTAAATGTCCAAGTCCACATACAACCGTCCCTAAATTTGTACATACTAATTAATGGGAAGAAAATATGCTATGAACAGCCATATTCGCGAAGGCCTCTTCAGGGTCTTTAAATAGAATAATAGGTTTGATTGTTATTGATAACTCGTCTCCAATTGACAGTGTGAAAAATGTTCAGCGAAATCTCTTCTTGAACCTCATTCACTTTTGTAACCCGACATATCTTTCGTTATTCATTCGAATAAACATTTGCAAGAACTTAAAAAAAGACTAGAAACATTGACTAATATATAAGCATATAAGTGAACAATTCTAGCGTTGGAAGTAACTGTTTATTCCAGAATTTCTTACAAAGCTACACAGTGTGTTATCTGTACATATTTATCCACGATTGATAGACTAACCAACATCGCACGCCACCAGTTACTGGGCTTCTCTTGCCTCACGGAATATTGGAAGTCTACCATAACTCTTACTGTGCGCTCAAAGATCCCAAAATGTGGAGCGCATTTAGAAGTAACTGAGTCGTCACTATTATACAACAATTTAAAACACTAAGAAAATTGACTTCTACTTTTATAGCAGTCAAACACTTTCTTGTATTTGATTATATTGTTCACACCTTATGTCTGCATTAGTTCTTCAGCATGAATATTAACTACTTTTCTAATAATGTGAAAAGGTAGAATCTACATAATTGCAGACATTAAGAATGATGAATACTAGTGTTACACTAGTGAATATGATGTTAAAAACAATGAAAATACCGACCATTGCTGTTAAACCATCCAAGAGCTTATTGGTCCATAAGAATAGGAGATTATAATGGTTACCAGGCTTGGCTAGTAGGGCAAGGAGACAAAAAACCCTGAAACATCGTTTTCCCATCCCAGTTATAGAAAGCTGGGGCCAGGGCTGAAAACTATTGTTATATATTAGTTCAAAACACGATGTATATTATTAGAAGTCACTACATTATAACAAGTGTGTGTGTTTTTATTATAGCAGTATTAAACTCTTAATTCACAATAATACTCGACGACTGTCATGCTAAAAAATTCCTAAAAGAATATTTCACGAATGTATTTTTATGCCCTGAATTTCAATCTAAAAACCATTTTTCTCTTAATATGATACTTATTCGGAAAAATAAGGCTCTGAAATCATGATCTTTTATTATCAAGCACGTGAAAAAAACACACCTTTCTTGCACGTAAGTCAGCATTGTCCGAAGTGTTTTGTTTTAAGGAAGTTGCAGGTATGAAACCGATCTCCGTCGAATTACTGTTTTATAGAAGATTCGATAATAATTCATAAGATGTTTATTGACCATATTAAATAAAATACGTAATAAACCATGTATCTTCTTAAATTGCATCTCAAAAGAAGCTCTCTTTAAAACTATTTAATAAATAACTTCATACGGGGATGTGGACACTTCAACCCATTTACCAGTAAGCTTTGTCTTATTTGTTTTGTTTGTAATTAAGCACAAAACTAGAGGATGGGTTATCTTTTGTCTGTCCACCACGGGTATCGAAACCCAAAGCTCTAGCGTTGAAAGTTCACAGCCATACCGCTATATCGCTGAGAAGACAGGTAAGAAGATGCTTATTTGGAATGTTATCAGTTTCATGTTTTGAATCATACCTATTGTAGTAAACACTGGACGCGAGTGTTGTTTCTTACTACAGCTTCAATGCAAACTGTGTAAAACACCTACTTCTATACTACAGTAGATTCAGAGCTAAAATTCTGGTCTAATTACGAGGTAAAAATTAGAGTATATCCATAGCTTGAACTTTATACTACTGATAGAAGTTATAGTTGCGTAATGGACTTGTAAAAGTTGTAGGGGTTGAATTGTACTAAAAAGTTACAAGTACGTCATCAGACACATAAGCTTTTTGCACACACATAACCATTTTGAAGGTTGTTCTTTCATTTAAGAAGACCCGCGTTTATTGACCATTGGAACACCCAGGAAACAGGGTGTTCCCCTGGCAACCAATTAGAAATATTTAATATAAGATAGTAATAATATACCTATAAAAGGTTTTAACATGGTAAGTAGAAGTTGCCGGACATACTGAACTAAATATTGAAATTAAAACACAATTAAACAAATGTTTTGCTTGTTTATTTGTTACCATGGTTGTAAAGTGCCTAGTAAATAGATTGCATACCATCAACCTTACTGAGATATGAATTTTTACACTATATACGTTAAAAATAAGATTTTCATTGATAACAATCTCGGCGTTTATTTTATCATTCAATCTCAGTTAGCTTTAGAAAGACATACTAATCAATGACACTGACCACATGCTGTTAATATGCTCATCATTCTCGATTGTGATGTTCCATGACTTGATGAATGAAACTTCTTCTCGTGACGTAACTTCTATGTAAAAAGAGACATTTTTGTACAATTTGACATCAGTAGTTGAGTGAGTGACAAGACAGTAATTCTCTGGCTATAGTCATTGTGATGGAGTCGACTTTTTGATGTTTGAAATGTTAATTATCATATTCACAAGCTCAAATTAAATAGGGAACTGCATAGCGTTAACAGTACTTTCTAATTATACCATCAGATTTCATTTTGTTCAAAGAAAAACTGGATCATATACGTTACAAGCATGAGGGGTGTGTACATTCAATATAACTGAAGGCACTTTCAGGCTTATGAGGTGAATGGCAGGGTAAGAAGATGATGTCACCTTTATCATTCGTGTATTCTTTGTATGATATCAGTTTAGTAAGTATCGTGTATTCTTTGTATGATATCAGTTTAGTAAGTATCGTGTATTCTTTGAATGATATCAGTTTAGTAAGTATCGAGTATTCTTTGTAGGATATCAGTTTAGTAAGTATCGAGTATTCTTTGTATGATATCAGTTTAGTAAGTATCGTGTATTCTTTGAATGATATCAGTTTAGTAAGTATCGTGTATTCTTTGAATGATATCAGTTTAGTAAGTATCGAGTATTCTTTGTAGGATATCAGTTTAGTAAGTATCGAGTATTCTTTGTATGATATCAGTTTAGTAAGTATCGTGTATTCTTTGAATGATATCAGTTTAGTAAGTATCGTGTATTCTTTGTATGATATCAGTTTAGTAAGTATCGTGTATTCTTTGTATGATATCAGTTTAGTAAGTATCGTGTATTCTTTGAATGATATCAGTTTAGTAAGTATCGTGTATTCTTTGAATGATATCAGTTTAGTAAGTATCGAGTACTCATTGTAGGATATCAGTTTAGTAAGTATCGAGTATTCTTTGTATGATATCAGTTTAGTAAGTATCGTGTATTCTTTGAATGATATCAGTTTAGTAAGTATCGTGTATTCTTTGTATGATATCAGTTTAGTAAGTATTGCTCCTTTAGTTTAATTTGCATCATTAGTTAAGGACTGTTTTTTTCTTAATTTGAATAACCTCCCTTATGTAATTTTTGTTAAATACAATATGTATTACTGATCACTTTGCGATGTCAAATATTTAGCTACCAACTTAGCTAATACCTTCAAATCTTGGAGAAATTAAGCATGTGACTTTATAATTGAATCTCGGTTTGTTTGTTGTTGTGTTTTTTTGTTGCTGTTTATGACTGGCATAAATTTTCGAATTGCTGGAGAACCAAATTTGCACCATTGTACATTCTGAATGATCAGGGTTTCTTCCATTCCAAATCCGTAATTCTGCCTGCACAATACTGCTAAGTTTGGTAAAATCTGTTAGACTTTAGCAACAACAGCATACTGTGAATAAAACACTAATTAACTCAGTTTGGAATTTTTGCATGAGTTTAAGAGTTTTTCACTCTCAACGTTTTGATATAAAGTACATATATCACAGTTGGTACAATAATTACTTCTGTGTTTGAATTGAGTCTTTATCCATTATGCATTTCGTGTTCTTCGTTTGGCATTTTCACTGCAATCAAAGTATATAGATCATTAAATAATGGAACATTAAATCTAATTGTATATGATAAATGTACACTTACAAATCAATCCAATCAGTTTTGGCACCTTGAATTATCGAAGGAAAAGGAGCGAGAATCACGTATATTTACATTTATCTTCATGTACGATGATCGAGTAACAGTGTCAAACGTAACATCGTGAACTATTGGTGTAGTTAGAAAGAGTTTTACAATAGTTAAATATGAACTTGTTTTTGCAAAGACAATCTTGATTCTAATTGAAAGTGTTATATTTTAAGTCGTTTTAATGAAATTTGATGACTCAAAAATACACACATTTTTTACATTTTACATATCTAAGTTATGTAGCCTATCGTTTGATCTAACTACATGAATTGTTATGATGACACATTGCGACTTACTAGAATGTGTAATAGACGTTTTTAGGAGAATAAAAATTGTAAGTTAAATTAAATCCCTTAACTGTCCACATCCACTGAATCACTGTTACAATATCAACGGCTAAAATAAAGTAATTATTTGTTTATGAGTATTTCTAGTTAAAAACAAATTCTTAATGTCAGAGCACCTTTACTCTTTAAGTTTGAATCACATCTCACTAAACACAGTTTTATTTTCTCATAATATGTTGTTTTTAATACAAAGGTTACATTAAAACAATATTTCCATTGTACTTCAGTGGTGAGATAACTTGTGTTTTTCTGCACCCTCTATCATTTTGAATCTGAAATGGACAAGTTAAAAATTGAAAAAAACAACATCTGCGGTTAATATGATTTTTTTCACAAGCTTTTTTCCTGTCGGTTGCATGAGGATCGATTCATGCGTTGGGCATAGTAGTGATAGCCCATTGTGCACTTTTGCTCTTTATAAAAAATAAACTAGCTTCTTTTATATGGTTCTTTTTGGCCAGACGTGGTTTAGTGGACTGTCTACGGTTTATACACTAAATTTAAAATTTTATAAAATGAACTTAAAATATTGTTACGGAACAGGACGTGCCTTCTTCAGTTTGAGAAAGACACATGCAACTTCTTTCACGTGCAAAAGTTGCATACAAACTTGAACCAAATATTTTTTACAAATTAAATAAAACAGTTATTCAAAATAGTAAAGACTTTTGTTGCAAGGTTGTTGCAAGTACGAAGAGGTTAATGCTCTAAATTAAACGTGATAAATTCTTTAAAAATTAAGTATGTGATATAAAGTTTCACAACGATTTAAGAATATTGTAAACTTGTCTTCTTTCAGTCATACAAAAATGCATGGCCAGGTAGTTAAGACGCTCGACTCGTAATCCGAGGGTCGCTGGTTCGAATCCCCATCAAACCAAACACACTAGTCTTTTCAGCCGTAGGTGCGTTATAATGTGACGGCCAATCCCGCTATTCATTGGTAAAATTGTGGCCCAAGAATTGGCGGGTGGGTGGTGATGATTAGCTATCTTTTTTCTAGTCTTACACTACTAAGCGGTAAGACTCATCGGTAAGACTGAAGGCTTACGACACTAAAATACAGGTTCGATACTCGTGATAAGCAGATCACCGATAGCTCATTATATAGTACAGCAACGACCAAACATATGCGTATAAATGGCTAATACAATTCCTATTTATTGCCCGAGGATAGTTCTAATCGTCACAAGATACAAAACTATATCATAAGTTAATGAAAGATGACCAGTTTTGGTGTTGTTGCTTTGTTTACAAATGTATTAGTCGACGAAATATTAAACTTCATAAACAAACAATAATATCAATTTAACATTCCACTTCCTATACCTTTTATTCCTTAGTGCAAGTATATGTTGAACATAATGTATTTGCATGCATGAAACAGTATTACAGACTAAAATGTGGAATGCCTATGGAAAATACTTTATCCCAGTTTTATGTAACATCCTATGTGATATTTTGAAATTAATGAATACTTACAACAGACCTTAATGCAAAGGAAATCCCGTGGTTCCGATATGCAGAAGACGTATTTTCTGTCTGTTAAAAGATTAAAATTGTTTTTAAGACTTTTTTCCAGTTCATTAACTATATTCGTAAATCATAAATCCATAATTCGCTGTCATTTTAATAATAAATAGAGTTGGTTTTGCTTTTTCTTTAATTTCATGTAAAGTTACACGAGCGCTATCTGTGCTAGCCGTCCCTAATTTATCAGTGTAAGACTAGAGGGAAGGCAGCTAGTCATCACCACCCACCGCCAAGTCATGTGCTTCTCTTGATGTTCTAAGTTATAAACTACACTACATCGTGTGTATATATATATATCGAAAATTAAAGTTATAAAGTTGTCTTCCCAGATTAAAGCTAAGTTTCGTCAATGTAAGAAGAGACAATAAATGTTAATTAAAAGATAGAAAACAAAACACGACATAAAAATATATAGGTGCCTAAAAAACATATACATTTGTACCCAAGAAGTATTATGTTTAAATACGTAAGTTATTTGCTCTGTTATTAAAGCATAGTTATGTGTTAATAGTTTTAACACAGTCACAGATGTTACAACTACCCCAATCACTAATATAAGACACTTCATTTCAGACAAAACTGCAAAAATAAATACAAAAGTAAAAGTAACGTATCTAATGGACGGATTTACTCTAGGTGCAAACAAGGCAATGGCATAATGTTGCAAATAATAAGGGGCTGCAACTTTTGAGAACATCTTAACATGAATAAACACGTATTTATTTTCTTATTTAATTGGACTCAACACATGTTTTTTGCAATTTTTTCATCACTTTTTAACTCTAACTTGCAATTTTTGTTGTGGTTGTTTTGAATTAAGCACAAAGCTACACAATGGCTATCTGTGCTCTGCCTACCAGGGGTATCGAAACCTGGTTTTTAGCCTTGGAAGTCCGCATATATACCGCTGAGCCACTAGGGGGCAATTGCACTTTTATAACATTAATTGTAATTGTTGTCTGAATACGACACTAAGTTTCTGAAATAAAAGATAAAAAAATATATAACTTTTTCTGTGGTAATTGGAAGTTTCACGTTGTAGTAATAATTCTATGTTATCTTGGGAGTGGTATGTTTTTTTATAATAGATATATTATTTATTTTTAAAAGTACTAAACGCTATAAAATACAGTGGGGAACATTTCATGATTATACTGCCGGCTTTCCCCAGCCTACAATTAATTCTGTGCGCTAAATTTGCAAAACTTTTAACAGCGACACTGTTAATTGAAAATAAAGTGACTGCTTTTCAACTGGCACTGTCACATGTGCACTGTAGCCAGCATTGTTTGTCTGCTGCATTATTACCTTTTTGTTTTCCATCACTTAAAAGGTCGGTAAGTCTGTTGCATCTACAATCCAGGTAACGCAAAATCTTTGAAATGTAATATTAAATCATATAGAATAATAATTAGTAAACAACTATTGTTCTGATATCATAAATTTAATTTTTTTTAAGTTTAGGAAAAGTTATTATTGGATTACTTGGATTCTATTTTCCTGAATTTAACTTGCAAAATGATTTAATTGTATTTACGTTTTCGCGATAAATGGGAGAAAATTACAATGAGTATTAGTATCGCATACAAAGTAAGAAGCCCGACACGACCACGTGGTTAAAGCACTCGACTTGTAATCTGAAGGTCGCGGGTTTGAATACACGTCACACCAAACATGCTCGCCCTTTCAGCCCGTGGAAGCGTTATAATGTGATAGTTAATTCCACCATTCGTTAGTAAAAGAGTAGCCCAAGAGTTGGCGGTGAGTGGTGATGATTATCAGCCCTCCCTTTAGTCTTCCATTGCTAAGTTAAGGACAGCTAGCGCAGTTAGCCCTCGTGAAGCTTTGCGCGAAATTCAAAACAAACAAAACAAGAAAAGGAGAAACAAAGTGAAACTATTATTCAAACAAAAAAAGCTAGATTGTTTTGTTGGGTTTTTTTTTAAAGCTGAGTATTAGCACTTGTAGTAATGTTTTCAATCTTATGAAAAGTTTAGGAGGTGTAGTTACAACAGACAATAATCATCGTAGTGTTACGAACAAACCACCTGTCTCTAATGACAGTATTTTTATCACCTAATAACTGTTACAAAACGGTATTAAGCAGAATTTAGATTGCGATTTTTTTCAGTATAGGAAATGTTCCAACAGAACATGTATATTTAGAAGTGCGCCCTTTTCTCATGTGTTAAATTATAAAACAAGGAATAGAAGTTACCTCATTTATTTATGTGTTTCATGTCGACTATTTGGAGGTACTTCTGTTTCGTCACGAGAAGGCCACATAAAAAATAAAGTCTTCTAAATTCCCAATAAAACTTAAACAAAACATTGAAAATGAATCTATTACAACTAGCCAAAAACATTGGGTTTCAGTTTTATCTCACTGACCAAATTAAAAAACGTATTGATATTTGAAGTACCATTTGGATGATAGTTGCTATTGTTTAAAATAAAATTCCTTCTCTAAGAACTCACTTATGGAAGAAAATACGAACTGTTTGGATATCCTTCAAATGTCAATTTTCTGAATTTGATCAATTTTTTGGCAAAACATATTGTAAAATATGGAAATGTTGTAAGTGAAAAAACGTCTTATCTTTCTTCTAGAAGAGGCCCGACATGGCCAAGTGTGTTAAGGCGTGCGATTCGTTATCTGAGGGTCGCGGGTTCGCATCTCCGTTGCGCCACACACGCTCGTCCTTTCAGCCGTGGGGGCGTTATAATGTGACGGTCAATCCCACTATTCGTTGGTAAAAGAGTAGCCCAAGAGTTGGCGATGGGTGGTGATGACTAGCTGCGTTCCCTCTAGTCTTACACTGCTAAATTAGGGACGGCTAGCACAGATAGCCCTCGAGTAGCTTTGTGCGAAATTAAAAAACAAACAAACAAATCTTCTATTACTTGCAATGAATTAACTGCAGAATTAAAAGAAATAATACTCAAAGAAGTCAGAAATGCAAAGTAGTTATCTGTCATTGTACATTTCACCGTTGATATATTCATATTGATCAAATGGCTATTGTTCAGAGATAACATCTTACAAATGCGGTGCTTCATACTTTACTTCTGGAAAAATTGGTATTACTATTTGTTGATGGCAATTATCTGACAATACCAGCAATATGTTAGGTACGTACACTGGTTTGGAAGCTAGAATATGAAATTTAATCTGTATGCTGTATATGTGCCCTATTCTGCTCATTCTTTAAATTCAGTAAGACAGTCTGTTGTAGAACGTTTTCAATATAGTTCAGAAAATCTATACTTTTTTTTTTTTCAGTGCGTCAACTAAAATATGGAGAATTTTGATTTCAAATCAAAAAACTAAGCAGTTAAAGCTCCAAACGGTCACTGGACACTTGATGGTGTTATTATGCTTACTCTAATTTTAATGACAATTGAAATGGTATTATAATGTCTTTGGCAGCAATAGAAGAAGCTTCTTCTAAAAGACCAATCACATGATCTGAGCTGCTGGACTCAAATGCCAGGTGGAATAATTAGAACCAGCTTTTATGGCTGTTGTTTTGGGAATTCTTTGTTAGAGCGATTTGCTGCAGTTACTATAAAACTCCATAGTGTTAACATAAATTTAGAGACAATAGTAAATTTGTATGAATCATCAATGCAGTTGATAAATATTTTTTGTAATGACAGTATATTCAAGGAATTAGGAAAATGATAAAGATAGTAAAATTAAAATTTGATTTTCAAAAGTATGAATTGCAAAGACGGAAACGAAAACTGCAATCCAGTGAAACTCTAGAAGGATAAACAGATTTGTTAGCAAGAATTTTTTTCATTAGAATCTTTTCTATCGACATTAGATCGTCTCCAAATTGAACTACAAAAAACAGCTGCAGCGTATGAAAATTTGTATGGCAAGTTTAGTTTCTTATTTAACGCAAATATAATTTCAGAACCAAACTCTCAGTGTCTGCTGAGAACTCAAAAATGATTAGAAGGAATTTTCTAATGTGAATTAATATCTTCGTTTTCAAAGGGCCCAGCATGGCCAAGTGTGTTAAGGCGTTCAACTCGTAATCCGAGGGTCACGGGTTCGAATCTCAGTCGCACCAAACATGCTCGCCCTTTCAGCCATGGGGGCGTTATTATGTGACGGTCAGTCCCACTATTCGCTGGCAAAAGAGTTGCCCAAGATTTAGCGGTGGGTGGTGATGACTTGCACTGCTAAATTAAGGACGGCTAGCGTAGATAGCCCTCGCGTAGCTTTGCGCAAAATTCAAAATAACTAAAAAATAACTCGTTTCCAAAGTTATAAAATGTAGAAGAGAACCAACTAATGATTCTAATTTATGTAAAATATTTGTCACAAAGATTTGCAGAGCGTTTAAACATAGCTCTACGATTATTTTATTTATTTTTTTGTCAACAGTTGTGATACGTCGTATGGCAGATATTTTTTCCTTTTAAAACGATTACAAAATTATTGCAGATCAAAGTTTTTAGAAGAAAAATTAAATATCTTTGCTATTTTAGTCATTGAAAGTTCTGCAATAAATGGGTTAAATCACGACGGGCTAATAGATAAACTTTCACGTTTAAAAAGCGTAAAATTTGTCAAGTTGTGACTGCGTTTATTGCAAATATAACATGAACAATTAATTATAAAGAAACATTTTAAATACGTAGAATGTACCTTTCTTAATAACGAATTAAAGATACTCGTATTCGCACTGAAAGACGGGTAGCAAAATGAACTTATAAATTTGTACTTTTAAAATGAAACTTGGAAAAAATTAATGCATATGAGAAACAAGAAGGGTAGCAAATTTAGAAGCCTGCCCTTTCCGTGTTACTGTTTGCTTTGTTTTGAATTTAGCGTAAAGCTACACGAGAGCTCTCTGCGCTAGCCGTCCCTAATTCAGCAGTGGAAGACTAGAGAGAAGGTAGCTAGTCATCACCACCCATTGCCAATTCGTAGGCTAATTTTTTTACCAACGAATAGTGGGAGTGACCGTCACATTATAGCGTTCCCACAGGGGACATGTTTAGTGTGGCAGGGATCTGAACCCGTGACCCTCGGATTAGAAGTTAAGTGCTTTAACCACCTGGCCATGGTAGACCTCCGTATCAAACTCAATATATTACTTCCTTGTATGCTATCTATGTGCTGTGTAACTTCCAATCAAAAATATATGTGATTTCAGATTTTTTGATTAATAAATCTACTCAACTAAATCAGTAATACCTTTTTAACGTAACTTATATAAATATAACATTTTAATTGCCAAGTCTACTTTAAAATTCTGATCGTATATAACTATTACATGGTAATAAAAACGCTCGATTTTTTAATATACGAATAAATTTGTGGAGATGCTAATTCACTTAAAACAGAACAATTTCAAGATCTTCAACAGCTTTGAATTTGGAAGTTATTTCGAAAATATTACTTATGTAATAGTGTTTCCTTTTGTATTTAACTCGGTAAGGCCAGGTGGTTAAGGCACCCGACTTTGGTGTGAATTCCTCTCACACCAAATATACTCGCCCTTTCAGCCATGGGTGGGGGTATAATGTTACTGTCAACCCCACTATTTGTTTGTTTTAAGAGTAGCCCAAGAGTTGCTGGTGGGTGGTTATGACTAACTGCCTTCTCTCTTATCTTACATTACTAAATTAGGGACTACTATCGCAGATAGCTCTCGTGTAGCTTTGGGCGAAATGCATAACAAAGAAAGTCATACATTTTAAACAGAACCATTCAACACAAATACGCATTTTATTTATTTGTCAGTCTTACTGATTTTTCCTTCTGTGTGGTTTGAGGTACAAATAACATGACAATTAAAAGAGGTTGAGTTTAAACTTAAGCCTTACTAATTTAATTTTACTTTAATTCTTAATCTAGCACCTTCAACATGAATAATTAGAATTTTCATTCAGGAAATCATTTTAAAGTTACATTAATATCCGCATTATTCATTGGAACTACTATTTCTATGGAAGTAAAATAAAAGAGAGTAAATAAATAAACATTTTTTGTTCAGTACACTAGAACCAATAAAATCAACTATCTGTGATATCCGTGAACATATGTGAATTATTTTTAACAACAAACCCAAACCTTCCATTTGTAGTGAAGACCGAAGGAAAATAAACAATTTCTAATTTTGTTGTTCATAAATTAAAAGTTCCGGTTCTATCATATTTTAGGTAAATATTTGACAGTCATGTTAACAATTATATGACTTTCGTAGTTGTAAAAAATACTGTAATAACAACTGTTGCTGATCTAGACATTGTTATTGTGCATGCAATTAATGTATCAAGTACTTGTAATGTACGCGATTGTGTTTATAGTAAAGTCAAAATGCCATTTTAACGGTTTACCTCCACAACCATTTAAATAATACATTTGTTTTCTAATTCATGACATCAATGTCACGAAGTAACTACATTTTTGCACATACTTCCAGATGATTTTAATTTAGCTAACAAACTGAATTTACCAGAATGTAAAGCATTTGATAACTAATGGCTAGTAGACCCTACTTCTATACAGGTTTAATGCTGTACTGTAAGGGATAGCCGTACATATTATATTTAATAACAGAAAAGCCACAATCACAATTCTCTGATATTCCAGTTGTTGTTTTTTATTCAAGCTCTATTAGAAGGAATTAGAATATGACTAATTCACGACATCGTTCAAATATCGATATATTTTTATATATTAATAGATATATTTATCTAATGAAATTATTATCATTATGCAAAAGTATCGAAAACCAAAGTATAAAGTATACATACAGTTTAAATTCACAGATTTTAATGAGCTTTTTGTTGTTTTTCTTGTTAGCACCTAAGCTACACAAGAAGTCTAAAAATATACTGACGTACAGTAAAAATCACACGTTACTATTTTTCATCAGTGTGTTGAAGAGGATCGTATTCTTGAAACATATTTTAGTTGTTTCGGAAAAATTGAAAAATAAAGATTTTGACTTATAAATGAATTATAAGTTGTTTCTTATTTCAGACAATAATTTCCCCCTAGTGGTGTAGTGGTAAGTCTACGGACTCCGACTGCTGAAAACCGGTTTCAATACTCTTGGTGTGTAGAGCACACATATCCCTTTGTGTAACTTTGTGCTTAATTCAAAATGAACGAACAAAGAGAAAATAATTGAAACTTATTTTCGCAACTTAAGGAAATATTTTTTTTATAAAGTAATAGGCTTTTTGTTGGCCCGGCATGGCCAGGTAGGTTAAAGTGTTCGACTCATAGTCTGAGGGTGGCGGGTTCGAATCCCCGTCACACCAAACATGCTCTCCCATTCAACCGTGAGGACTTATAATGTGACAGTCAATCTCACTATTCGTTGGTAAAAGAGTAATCCAAGAGTTGACGGTAGGTAGTGATGACTAGCTGCCTTCCCTCTAGTCTTACATTGCTAAATTAAGAACGGCTAGCGCAGATAGCACTCGTGTAGCTTTGTGAGAAATTTCAAAACAAACAAGCTATTAGTTGTTTTGCACCCCGCTAGTACAACGGTAAGTCTACGAATTTACAACGCTAAAATCAGGGATTCGATTCCCCTCGGTGGGCTCAGCAGATAGCCCGATGTAGCTTTGTTATAAGAAAAAACACAAATACAAAACACATTAGTTGTTTTAATATAAATCATTTCTTCAACTTAGAGAATACTGACTTTTTCGATGATATCGAATTTATTAATCCTAAGATCTATTGTTTGAATATAAAATCTTCTGAAGGAAGTTCATATTGTGTTATCTTTTCTTCCACCTTATCTCTTGCAACACATGTTATTCATTCACTTTTCGTTCAGAGCCTGCCATGACCTGACAGTTAAGGGATCCGATTTACAATTTGAGCGTCACGGATTCAAATCCCCGTAAACGAACATGCTCGCCCTTTCAGTTTTGGGGCTTTGTAATGTGATGGTCAATATCACTGTGCGTTCGTGTAACCTAGAAGTTAGCAGTGGGTGGTGTCGACTAGCTACCTGATCTCGTTGCTAAATTAGAAGCAGCTAACACAGATAACCCTAATATAACTTTGCACGAAAATCACACCAAAAACTGGTTTTTCATCGTAGTTTTATTTTCTGTCATTTTTAAAACTTGATTTTTAATTCATATATATCACAAAAATCCACCATATATGATGTTCTATTTAGTTAACAACCCAAAACATCATGATCAAGTTCCTCATAAGGTTGTAGGTGTGGAACATTATTTAGTGTAAGCCTTATAATATACAAACATTCTCTGTATACTTATGTTATCAAAAAAAGTTTGAAGCTATTAAGTTTCCCGGATAAACGCAGCACTCACGTTTTGTGTTGTGAGCTGTAAAAAAATGTTAGCTCACATCATGTAGCTAATAAATATATACCAAGCCCGAAATTATGAACTATAAAGGTATGTGTGAATCTAAAACCAGAGAAAAAGCGGTTATCTGAAATGAAGGTTATATAAATCTTCGTTGTATGCTCATCTCTGTTACTGACATGAGTTGAAAAACCGTTGCATTCCTCAGATTTCTCATCTGGTCCGGTCATTTTGTGCGACATGTTACTTAATCTGAGTTCATATTTTTAAATGATAGTCAAATTCAAAACATTAAGATGTTAAAACCCGTTGATACATCTTACTGAAGTATTAGAGAAAAATAAAGGACAACTTCTTTGTGTTATAAAGTAATTGATGTGATATTTCTTTCTGTTTGTTTCTGAATTTTACACTAAACTGTTACAGTTCACATTAGCCGTCCTTAATTTAGCAATGGAAGGCTAAAAGTAAGGCAGCTGGTCATCATCACCCACCGCCAACTCATGGGCTACTTCTTTTATCAGCAAATAGCGAGATTGATAGTCACATTATAATGCCCCCACAGCTAAAAAGCCGAGCATGTTTGGTGCGACGGAGATTCGACTCCGCGACCTTCAGATTACAAGTCGAGCACTCTAACCAGTTGGTCATTCCGGGCCCTTCTCGTTCTGATGCAAACTAAGCTACGTTCACTTTTCTCGTACTGTCATAAAACGATTCAAAACAACAATTATAACATCAATATATTTAAAAGTTTATCGTATACGCCACCACATGACCTTGACAAAGTTATCAGAAATATTTATACAGTTTTCGAGCAGTTACAGTATGTTTGATATATATGTTTGATCAAAGATGCCCACCTAAGAGCAAACGAAAAAATATATTTTTAGCAATAAGAACGAACAATCTAAATGTGAAAACAAGACTAAAATACTGAGTATTAACTGCAGTTCTAGTATCATAGCTATGAAGAAATATCTGGATAATTTGGAATTTATTCATTAATATCCCAACACCTTTAAAAATGAGTAATCCTTACATCCTTGACATAAGTCCTGTCAAGCCTGCGATAAAGATTTTGATGGTGAAGCGAGAAGGAACTTAAATAAAAGACTCATAGAACATAGAAAGGATTTTTAAAATGGTCTGACAAATAATGCTACTTTTATACACATGAGAAATCGTGATCATAAAATTAACTGTGAATCAACCAAAATAATTCATAGACAAATAAAAAAATGCTCCAAACTTTTATACACATGACGACAATCTTGGTCGTGATCATAAAATTAACTGTGAATCAACCAAAATAATTCATAGAACTGGAAATTATATTAAAAGAAAAATTCTAGAAAGTTCATTGATCCAAAGGTTGCTAAAGTTTAATAACTGAGGGTTACTTTAAGCTGAACTCCTTTCTGACGTCACATATCTTGAAGCAACTTAGAACTTCAATTATAAAATAGGCTATATATGGGGGCGTATCTTCAACAAAGAAAGTAGGACTAAAAAGCCGGGTAAAAGTTCCATGTAAACTTTTCTGTTTCGCTATAGTAGATACTTTTAAATTATTTTCATGGTATTTTTTAATTTTTCTGCTATTACTACTTGATGTTTTAAAATTTATAATAATTCATTGTTTATTTTAAGTTGTGCACAAAGCTCCATAATGGGTCATCCGTGATCTACCCACCACGAGTATCAAAACCCGGTTTATAGCGTTCTAAGTCTGCAGATATAGGTACCGCTGTGCCACTGAGGAACGTAACAATTTATTAACACATGCAAAAAATACAGATGAGAACAATGATTTTCTTTGCTGTCATTCCATATGTAACACCTTTTCATTTACGTTTACTAAAAAAATGTGATTTGTTACTCACTTTTTAAAATTAAAAAACAAATGCTTTACACTCGTAAATTAATTAATACGAGGACGTCTGCTTTAACTTTTATAATGGTGTGTGCGTGGTCCTTTGGTCAGCGCCCTGAAATACAGATCTAGAAGTCCACATATGCCTGCATTTACCGTAAATAAACATAACGTGCTCTATACTTTGAGGTATTAAGTGCGTTATAAAATCCCACTATTCGTCAGACAAGATCAGTCCAAGAGGTGTCGGTGGGTGCTGTTTATTACCTGTTTCCTCTTTAGTCTATCAGTTCAAAATTACGAATGAATGCCTTAGATAACCATCGAACAGTTTTGCACGAACATTCAAAACAAAAATGCAAACTTACATTCTTTCCACTGTGTACATATCCGTAAAAATGTTAAACAACTCCTTAATTAAGGGAGTATGAGAATCAATACAAAAGCGTCAAAGAAGAAACATCTTAATTTGTACTCCTGACTGTGAATACGATCGGGAATAAACAGAAGTAAAATATTAATCTAAACTGTTAGATTTCAAGTAACTTTAGATTTATGAAAGTGTTTATATATATATATATTTAGTTCACAGTAAATTTCCAACCATTCAATATTGCAATGTCACTACGGTCAAACATGTGACTGGGGAATAGGGTGCTTCGAAAATTTCAAAATTACATACATGCTCCCTGGGTATTTTTTGTTACACTAGTCATTCTAAGTGACCAGGATCCTATTTGAGATCTGAAAGATCATTTAAAGCCTTGATACTTCAAATGGTTCACTATTTGTAATATATATATATATATATAGCTAAAATACAAATGTATGCGGAAAATTAATATTTTCTGTAATCATTATTCAACTTAATCAATGAGTTTAATAATAATGTAAAAGTCACACTACAGAATGGTTCATATAATGAGATAGTCACAAAAACAACAATTCAGGTATTTTTTATAGTTTTAGTTTTGAAGTGTGAGACATTGCGACGGTGTTTGTCAACTACTTTCAGTACGAATTATTTTTATTCTACCTTTTCGTTATAGTGTTTAAAATGTCTCTGCATAATTTGACTGCTCTTTCAGAAAGATCATTTACCACTCTAACATTGTGAACAAATGCGGTAACTCCCAGGAGATGTCTATACCAAGAAAGTTGAATAGAACCCATTTAAATTAAAAAACCCAATCGGACCTTCATTTTTCCAGTGATTTTGCGTCTTCCTCTTTGATCAATTGACGATCAGTTTGCTTCTTCTCAGATTCTGACATCAAGTTGAAGAAGAGCACAAAAGGTACAAAATATTTCGTAAGGTATTAGAGGTGACTTTTGAGAGCAGTGATAACTGTTCCTGCAAGTGTTTAATCAATTCCGCTGTTTATATTCATATAGCTAAAAATCATTGGAATAGATATCTGCAGTAAAAACTCTGGATAATCAAACTTATATTTAGAAGAGAACATTAAAGAATCAGTTGTGGTGCAACTTCTCCATTTTGGCTTTATCCAAATTTATTAATACATCTAAGCAATGTAAATCACAACTGTCTTCCAACAAACATGATGATATGCAGTCAGTGCAGTTACCGAATGGGGTTTCTCCTAAAAGAATCAACATCAACTCGTCAGATTCTCGCTAATGGTTGTGGGGCAGAAGGTCTCTTTCGAGGAGTATTCAGATACAAGCAATCTTCCTCAAAAAAATGATAATAATTTCTCAATGACGTTTAATTCGAAGAACAGGAATATACAGGGTTTTTAAAATTTATCGTTCCTCAAGAATTCCTCGAGGTTTCTTAATCTCTTTTAACTCGGAGCTTTCCGTAATGGATGTTGCACCAAACAATTCCTGCCAAACTGCATTAAAATGGTTTCAGTGGTGTGATGACGCTAAGCCAAGCAAAAACGTTCTCGATAAGTAGATCTGCTAACTTCTCACAAGCACCTCTCTTTCATTCAAGTTGTAAGCGGCAGTATCGAAAACAAGTTCTACAGTAGTTTTCTACTTTCCATTGGAGTGCGAGAGCATGACTTCTATTAGCCTGGATTCTATCTGGAGGTATTGAAACAACAAACAATTTTATCTCTTTGTGGTCTGGCGTTCCAGCTACAAGAATAATTTTTTCCATTCCAGTGCAGTGTTGCATTCATGGAGTAATAAATGAAGTTTTCGTTACAATAATATCATCATCGGAATTTATTTAATACACTCTTTGTACTCTATTTAGAAAGAGTTATACTATCCAAATAAGTACCACATTCTGAAACGACTGCAGCCATGAATGCTGTTCTTTGACCTACAAGCTACGGACATAAACTTAAGTAATCTTCCATTGTTGAATTTTTGGACTTGTAAATATATTGTTTGAAGCACCATAGTAACAGTTATTTTTCCCGTGGATATAGTGTTTTTAGGCCTAACATTAAAGTAAGATGGATATTCAAATTCTTTGTCTTCAGACTGTGTATCTAAACTGTCTATGAAACTCATTGGCTCGGTATTGAGATTTTTTAGATTTAAATTAACAACTGCTGCACAATTTTACTTTCTTTGTTTTTCAGACCCTCATCAAATAAAATTCTCTCTCACTATTTGACTTTCTTTTTTCTTGCCATCTGCTTTGCCTTCTAGTTCTGAAGATACTTCCTGATTTTTAAACCTTTCAGAAATTCGACATGTTATTTTTATTCCTGATTTCGGAATCAGTCATTTTAAGTTTCTAAGCATTTGGCGTGCAACGAAAAATATAATATTGTAGATCTTCAACAAATGATTTTTCCTTTCTTCATTTGAAATACCCCTTTCATATAGCTATCGTAAATATTCAAAACTTTGACTTCGTTAGTATTATTTCTTACCGCTTGTGCATAATGTTAAAGTATAAAATAACACATCCACACAGTATCACGATAGTAATGGCCCGATGGTTAGAGCGCTCAACTTGTAATCTAAGAATCGCGGATTCGAATCCATGTTACACCAAACATGCTCACCTCTTTTAGCCATGGGGATGTTATATTGTTACAGTTAATCTTACTATTCGTTAGCCTTGTATATTAAAAACATACTCAGCAGAACATCAACTCAAAATTAAGTAATTCAACAAACCTTACGTGGATATTTTGAAAGGTTAAATTATCAACTTAGCACTCATTAGCTCAGGAAATCTCACACGAGTAAACTGATATTTTATTCGTTCTGAGCAACACTTGATGACTTGTTTGTCGCAACAACACATAAGACGATATAGTTATATATGTGGTGTAGCTTATGTTTAAAATTTAAAACGGCATATTTTAAGTTAACTAATGTCTTGAAACTCATTGCTGCTGATGACGTTTTAACGTCAAAACGTGAAGAGTCAACATTTTAATGGTCATGTACTGACTTTAATTAAAATGTTTTTAATTGTGTACCTAGTTTTCAGCCATATCAAATAATCAAAGACGGTTTCATGGTAAATTTGACCGAAGAAACTAGAATATCAACGCAATCTCATTCGTTTATATATCTTCTAAATTCTCCGACACAGTTACAGTGAGTTGTTGCACTTTTGGTGTGATTAAACTTGGCCTTGGAAGGAAGTGCCCACGTTTAATGGAAGGCTTGTTGAAAATTTGTCAATATGCGTCGTCTTTCACTAAAATTGCCTTGTCAATCTTATGTAATCATGACCATCTGACTAAAAACAGTTAACGGCAGATGGAATACTATATATGACAGCACGAGACCTTGAACATGATTATTGTAAAATACAATTAACCTTCTGAAGTGCTTAAAGAATTGCTGTTACATGGAAATGAACCATCTCATGACAGTAAGTAAAGTTAGAATAAGTTAATAATTCCTTTTATAAATGTCACAGACTTGTATTTAAAAGTGATTGCACCTTCATTGTTTTCTGTAAATAAAAAAAACACCTGGAAAATTGACTTCTACCGAAACAACAGTCATAGCCCTGTTTTATATGTAATTAGATTGCTCTGTTTTATATGTAATTAGATTGCCCTGTTTTGTGACAGTGAAACAAAGTTAGAAGAGCTATCCTCTTCTTTGGATATGACTTTATCGTTACTATGTTACGAAAGAGAAAAACAGGAAACACTAGAGATGTTTATTATTTTATGAAGCAAGATTTATTTGGAACTACTACTACAGTAGCCAAAACTTCGTTGTTCAACAATATTATGCTGTTACTGTCTTATAATAGTGAAAACTGTGAGGGTAAATAGTATATTTTACAGCACTCAAATACTTTTTGTTTGTTGTTTCACTAAACTGTCATTAATTAACGATAGTAAAAAAACACTTATTTTGACTTCTACTCACATAGAAGTCTTGTGCATTTTGAGGTCGTAACAATGTTATGCTGGTGAAGAACATTAGGAATATTTTCTTCTTACAGTTATAGTAGTCGATAACCTTATATTGTATGTAATAACATCACAACTACGGTATTAAACACTTGTATTGTGGTAGTCATCCTCTTGTGCCTTTCGGTATGGCCTGGTGATTAGGGCACTCGAGTTCCAATCTGTGAGTTATGTATTCGACTCTCTTCACCGAACATACTCACCCTCCTGTACAGCATTATAACGATAAAAGATTAGTTCAAGTGTTGGAGGTGGGTGGTGTTGACAAGTTATCTGTCACATCGATATTAAGGACGACTAGCGTAAATAGACCTGAAACAGTTTTGCGCCAAATTAAATATAAAACAATTACCACGTGAGTTATGAATAATCTAATGGTTAGTTTGCCGAGCTGTGAATAGAAACCCTTAATTTCAAACGTGGAACATTCTGCTGAACATGCCCTTCAAATCCATCTATAAATGTGTTATAAAAGTAACAGACAGTCCCACTATTTGGCAAAGAACAGACGTGTAAGTAGTAGGTCCCGATGACCAGTTTTTCTTTCACTGGTCAGCAATATTAAATTATCAGGGAATGTTTTTTTTTAACCTACATTTCTATACAGACAGATATACTACGTTTAAGATATTTTGACGGTCGCTATTGCAACTTTTTATAAATTATGTTTGAAGTATACTGTACTTAACATTTTATAATTATGCCGTTGTATTGTTTCAAGTGGCTCATGTGTCGTTTTCTTTCGTTTTTATAATTATTTTAGTGTATAAATATCCAGTTACCAAACCCACTTTGTGGACAACTAAAACTCGATCATTTCTACAATTCACTACTAGCTTCGCAATTTTACGTGAAAAACGTTAAACAAAGACCAGTTTAAGCTTTTCAAAATTGAGTATTTAATTGATTTCACTTGCTAGTCCACATACGATCTTAGTGACTTGAAAAAATACTTTCCAAGAAGAAAAAATTATAAAAATTATCTAGCAGCAAATACCTATCATTTCAAATTTATGCTTCAACGATCCGTTTTGAAAGTAGTTTATGACTGTACCATGAACCTTCCCAATCTTCGAGCTCCGCAATTCTGTAAAAGTGACAATCAATCCTGTTAGATGTGTAAGTAGCAGATACTAATAACTAATTGCCCTCGATCTGTGTACTTAAAATGTAATTTTAAGTAAAAAAGTAAAACACAGTTATCATCAAAATATAACATACGTAAGTTGAATACATTACTTTAATTAAGTTTGAATTAAACAGTTAGATTTAATTACGTTCTTGTTCGGTGTTCTAAACTAATATCACTTGAATTTGCTTCCAACTCCAACCGAAAACGAAGCCAAACATTATAATAATCAAGCTAAATTTCTCAATTAATCCTCCATAGTCAATTGAATCGTTGTCAAAACGACCTTGTATACTCACACACACGAACACAAACCAATGGAAAACACGGTATAAGTGAGTCCAAACAAAGTTTCCTTTCACGGGTATAGTGAGTAATAAGTATTAGAAAACCTCAAACAACTTTAGTGCCACTCCCCTGGAAAATGTCACTACGAGGAGTCTTTAATCTCATATAGTTTCGCTGAGATAGTTGTGAATCACCAAAATAATAAAAGTTCCCAGCTTTGTTTATTTTTTCCTTTTAGTTTATATTTTCACGTGGTTTATACGTATAGAAAGAATTCGGAACAAATTTGTTAGAGAAAATTAGTGGTACATTTCCTTTATTAAAGTTTTATTTTTATATGAAGTCTTTCATATAGTTACTCATCCATCAGATGGAATATCAATCCATCACTGTGTTGTAAAGGTTCGAGGTGATTCAGTCAAACATCCATTTTTTATGATTTAAAAAATATGTTTATATAGTTGTAGCGAGGCTGCTTATGGCATTTAACGTTTTTACACGGTCTACGTTCTTTTAATTAAACACTAACATTTTTATGGCTTGAAACAGTCGCATACCCCAGATCCCCCGTAGCATGCATGCTTTACTTGCTGATTGTGATTTGCACGGTATATGTTGGCTTTTGATCTCACAAACTAACCCTTTCTTTTCAAACATTCTGCATAAGATCCTGTAGTCATTGTGTTCCTTAAAAGTTGTTCTTTACCAACACGTAAAAAACATATTTTTTTCTATTACTTATATTCTAAAGTTTTGAGGGATTTTTACATTTTATAAGGATAATGTCCCAGGTTTCGTGCTGCCATTGTAACTACTTTTTTCATCGTCGATCGTATCGTTTCTGATGATTTTCATTATGCACTATGGCGTGACACCACATTGTCAATTGTAACCAGCTTTTGGGAAGAATAGTGAGGAGAAACTTAGACCACACATCAAGAAAATCTTTCCAAAGCTCTTTTATTGTACGTAAATAAGAACATCCTATACCATGTTTAATCAAATAAAGGCATAAACGTTTACTGCGTCGAAGATTAGCAGCTATGTAGTTGAATAAAGTTTGTTGTAATTTAATTTCCTTCATCCATCTTTCTCATAAAAAACAACCCTTGGTTCCGAAGTCTATCTCGAAAGTTATAAGATTTTGCTAATTTCAAATATGTTTTTTTTTTGTGTGTATGTTGTTAATAGTAGCAGAAGATTTCAGCTTAACTGAAAAACTTTTGTTTTCAGAGGATTCTCTGTTGTTAACTAGCCTCATTTTGCATAGTAAGAGATCGCATTATATTAGCTGGGGGTACGATTTCTGTATTAAGCTTCTAAACTTTTTATTTCGACAGTAGAGATTCCTTTGTTCACTTTTCAGCCGTGGGGGCATTATGATGTAACAGTCAGTCCCATTATTCATTGGTAAAAGAGCAGCCCAAGAACTGGCAGTGGGTGGTGATGACTAGCTGCCTTCCCCGGTTTGATGGAGGTACAATTTCTGTCCTAAGCTTCTAAACTTTTTATTTCTACAGTAGAGGTTTCTTTGTTCAAATTATTGGGTCCTTTATTTCTCCTAACAACTATAAGGATATTCTTCCTTCGAAAATGCTATAACATATGCTCTACTCATAACTCAATTCATGGCAGAATTGCACTGTCATATGATAAGATTCTCATCTGTAGCAACACGACATTGTAATGGCATATACAAGATACGCTGTAAAATGCGATTAACAGTATGTTTTAACCGAACTTAAACATTTTTACCATAATTTTGAATATGCAAAATTAGCGATAATATGATCACAAAATAGTACAATTGTGATTTAAATTTTAGTTGAACCAAAGCTGATTTTAGCAATAGGCATGCCTTTTGGAGACACAATGCATAAAATGTTGACTTATCAGTTTGAAAATGCTTAACATTTTTTTCATAAAAAATTTAGAATTTCATTTGTAACACGTTTCGTCCATTTTAAATCTTGCTTAACGCTTTGTTCCTGTGTTAGTGGAGATTCATACATCTTGTCATGAGATATTGAAGAATTATTCATATGGCTTGTCCTTAATAAATGTTAAGTATTTCATGCATTTTTCATGGATTAGTAGTGAGATATTTAAGATATTGTCATGGATTACCGGAAATTATCCATGGACCGTGCCCTGTGTTGCTGGTAAGTTATTCATGAATCTTGTCATGACTTACTAGTGAGAGATTGACAATTGTTGTCATGTTGTTTCTCCGAGAAACATTCGCATCTGAAAGTCCAACAAATAGGTAACGATCTTCAAGCACTATATTACACTTGTTACTTTCAAAAAGGTGTAAGTGAATTAAGGTTATACCTAATTTATTATATAACGTTCTGAGCAGAAAACAAAACATAGATTTGAAGAATTACATCACTGTCATTTTGAAATAATATGAAAACCGGATTTATATCCTGCGTAAAACTAGTAATGTCGTTTGATGTATACAAAGATTGATCATTTCATTTTATATCTATATTGATGTATAAAATAAACCATAACTAAACGTGCAACATTCATCAACAAAACTTTAAATATGTATACAAAATATCTGCAACCAATCATGTATTAAACGTGAAACAACTTGTTTAGTATTCCGGGAACATGCATTAAGAACCTTTAACTTGTTTGACTCATTTCCGCACGACTGACCTTTATAGTACCGGTGCGTTACCAAAAGAGGTGTAATATTTATTTTTGTGTAATCATCAGGTACAAAATACACTGTATTTATAAGAAATATCTATTTAAGCAAATAAAGTCATATATATATATTCTATAGGATGGTTGGAATTAAACACGAAGCTACACAATGGTATATCTGTGCTGTGCTTACCATGGGTTTCGAAACCCGGTTTGTAACGGTGTGTTTGTTTGTTTTTGGAATTTCGCGCAATGCTACACGAGGACTATCTGCGCTACCCGTCCCTAATTTTACAGTGTAAGACTAGAGAGAAGGCAGCTAGTCATCACCGCCCACCGCAAACTCTTGGGCTACTCTTTTACCAATGAATAGTAAGACTGGCTGTCACATTATAATGCTCCCAAGGCTGAAAGGGCGAAAGTGTTTGGTGCGACGGGAATCGAACCTGTGACTCTCAGATAACGAGTCGAACGCCTTAACCCACCTGGCCATGTTGGGCCGTAACGGTGTGAGTTCGCAGACATACCATTGTACCACTGGAGGGCATATTCTGTAGGCTTTAATAACTTGTGGGTAAAAAAAAAAAAAAGACGTAGAAGTGAAAACAAAGCTACATAGGTTTTGTTACAATTGTTGCAGTCGTAGTGCATATTTTCCGTTCGGACATATTATTTCTGTGATTTTACACAAACAGTCATCCCAAACAGACTCTTTCAAGACTGCATAGATTTTTAGTTAGATTATTGTATAGATATTAACATGATGCACAGGACAAACAACTAGGATGTGAATTACTTATTTTGTTAAGAAAAAATAATCCTTTTTTCGGACTGAATTGTAAGTTAAACTAATACATATGTAAATCATAAAGAAAAGTATGCAAATGGTGGAATACAATTAAACAGTATATTAATTTTTAGGTATCCAAACTTTCTTTTGTTATTATAAATTCAATACATTACTGTATTGACCCGTTTTTCATTTGAACATACAACTTTAGGTAATGATTTTTATGATGTACTTCTAGAATTTGAATGTTCCAAATTAACATGAGGAACACTGATGTATCTCAGACACAGCCAACCATGCAATATCGAATAGTTGTTGTTGTTGTTGTTTTGAATTAAGCACAAAGCTACACAATGGGCTATCTGTACTCTGCCCACCACGGGTATCGAAACCCGGTTTTTAGCGTTGTAAGTCCGCAGGCATACCGCTGAGCCACTGGGGGGCATATCGAAGAGTAAGACCCAACTGGTTCGTATGTGTTACCAGTATTGATGTAGAACCAATGACTGCAGAATCCTTTCGAACAAATCCAGTTGTAACACTTACTCATGAAGTTACAGAATTTAGTAGGTCAGTTAAACAATATCGACATTAGAGAAACTAACAGACCATAATGGAAGGATACCATGGCAGGCAGATCAGGCGTAGCTTTGTTTGGTTAGTTTTGAATTTCGCACAACAATACACGACGGCCTATTCCAGGCCAATGTAGCTTGGAATATTATTAAAACTAAATGGCTGGACTACTGAACAACAGTTGTGTACATTTCTAAAGACCGACCTTAACAACACTTAGCAAATCTTCCACTGAGAGTCGTAGCAACTATAATGTCTTA
Organism: Tachypleus tridentatus; assembly: GCF_004210375.1. Classification (NCBI taxonomy): domain Eukaryota; kingdom Metazoa; phylum Arthropoda; class Merostomata; order Xiphosura; family Limulidae; genus Tachypleus; species Tachypleus tridentatus. The sequence continues at coordinate 94,345,621 of NC_134837.1, forward strand.
CCAAATAAAATTGGAATATCACATGAGAAAGAAATTTCTAAGACTAAGCTTAAGACAAGAATAAAAAGGAAGAAGGAAATCCCAGCCAAACTTGTTGAAAATGAGGAAACTCTTATTCCACGCGAAATGATGTACTTGTTGGTACAAGACCAACACATACACTCTTGTGCAAATTAATTGAAACAAGACGGAAAATTGCGATTTTTATAATTTTTTGCGTTTTATTTCTGATAATCCGAAAATTACTCACAAATTAATACATGATATGACCGCGTTTATTTTTCAAAAGATGATTAATTCGCTTTGCATCGAATCCACAAGTTGACTGCAATCTTTACTAATTTTTGGATCGCGGTACCACACCTCAATTATGGCCTCAATTAGCTTATCTTTCGTAGTACAGACTTTTCCTCGAGGTCTTTCTCTACAAATCGCCCAAAGATTTTCAATAGGATTTAAGTCTGGAGAGTTTCCAGGCTAGTCCAGCACCTTTATTCGCGTTGTAGTCATAAAATTCTTCACAAGTTTCAATGTGTGGCACGGAGCCAGATCTTGCTGAAAAATGCCAGATCCATCTGGAAATCTCTTTTTCTGTTCTGGAACGACTCTTCTCTGCAAAACTTCGATGTACTGTGGTCCTCCCATCATACCTTCTACGATATGTAAGCCTCCGAAGCCATTGTAGCTGAAAAAGTCTCAAAACATCTTCTTAAAGGGATGTTTTACGAACTGATTGATGTGAGATTCTCGAAGTTTCTTACCTGGAGATCTGCAAAGATGCAGACTTCTTTGACCCTGTACTAAGAAATGAGTCTCGTCACTAAATAACACCTTCCTCTGTTGTTCTTGCGTCCAGTTCTTGTATTTCAGACCCCATTGATATCGTTTGTTTTCATTAAGTTGGTAAGAAGTTGTTTTTGACTGGTCTCCTTGACTTTCTAACGCAATTTTGAATGACGCAATATTCCTCGAAATTTCGTCATATATCCCAAAAATAGATCGACCGTACTGCAAAACACAGCTAATGACGCCGTCTGTGTGAAAAAATGACTATTAAAGGAAATCAGCGGGTCCAGCGAGTCTACAGCAGCCGCCATGCTGAAAATATTGTAAAGTCACCATTTGTTTCAATTAATTTACGCAAGGGTGTAGATGCCACAGTGGATGATGACATATTAATAACAGTCGAACGCAAAATAAATGAACATCATTAGAGAAAACTGTTTGGTTGGTGATAAAACTCAAATGAATTAGAGCAAGATAAAGAACTGAAGACACCATAAAAAATTTATAAGAATGCTAGATTAAATAGTGTAGAAATATCAAGTCACTCTGACGCCACGTTTATCGCCCGAGTCAAGCCTGGGGCGACCATCGAACCGTCCAGGACCCGTATTTTACGCCGGAGAGGAATCCTCATCCAACCAGCCACTACTGCAGACCAAACCTATCTGTGCCAGCCATGGAACACTGAATTGAAAGTAAGCTGTTCCCCTACTAAAAGTCCAGTCAATCTTTATACTGTATTCCTCAGGGGCGTCGACCCATCAATTCAACCAGAAGAAACTAGACAAACCATAGAACCCCAAATACAAGCCATGGTATACGCAGTTCATCGAATTTATTCTAAGAACAGTAATCATCCCACACACTTCATGAAGATAGTGACAACATCGAAGTACAGTGCAGACTGTATTTTACGAGATGGCTGTTATTATCATATATTTCATTTTAGAGCCGAACGCCCACATCGACGACCACTCAACAATGGTTCAAACCAAGCACCCAGATATCGCAAACAACCAACGGAAATCTTCCAACATGAAAACACCAAAATTCCGCCGAGTCAAGACCGTATTAAAAGAAACATGAAGACGGATTCAGACAACCCAACTCAGAAGAGGACAACACCCATTGTTAGCAACACGCCAAGTTCCAGCAGTTCAAGAAAGAAAAAGGACAGTTCCTGCCAGACTTCAATCCTAGTTCCACAGAATTTAACAACCAGCCAGACTCAAACCATTACGAAGATAACCATCGACGCGACAGCACAAACTGAAAAACAATCTACCTCCACGCAGAAAACTCAAACCAAAATCTCGAGAAGAAACAAAGCATCACAGACCAGCGAAGAACAACTCACCGAAGAACAGCCAGTAGTTCCACCACCAAGACCACGTTTCTCAGTTGCACCAATGGGCTTCAAGTGTGGAAACAAGTTCATGATGAAGTTACCACCCGATCTACAAGACTGCAGCTAACAGTTTCCAAGTATACCACCAACATAGTTCATCAGTTTTGTTTTTTTTGTTGTTGTTTTTTTTTCTCTTCCAAGCTACTTCCGGGCACGGTCTGGGTAGATTATTCGGCGCCCAGGCCGTGAAAGTGGGTTTTCTCGGGGTACTCCCGTTTCCCCCCACAGCAAAATCTCTGGCATCGGACCTGTAGGTCCCAGCCTCATTCTGAAAAGGGCCGTTTACCCAGTCAAGGGTATCTAATCAATTACAGTAAATTTTAAAAACCAATTCGCCAGCCGCCAGGGTTCTCCATCCTCGAGCCAAGGTATGGCTCACTTCACTTTCGCTGCTTTCGTCCAGTTCTCCCGTCCTTCCTCTCACTCACAAATATTTTTGAAATGTTAAAAATAAAGTAAAAATTCCATGGATATTTTAAAACATTTCTCACGTAAGGGGACGAAGAGGAACTACAAAGTTCCTGAACACCCCAGTTGGAGAAAGAACTCTTCTGATTTCTCTCTCTCTAAACTGAACCCCTGCCACGGTAGTTTAGTTAGTTTTAGTCACTCTGATAGAAGTGTAGAGATGTTCAAAGTAAATTACATCAGAAAAACTGATCGATTTGAAACTTAAAAAGGCATATATCCAAAATTATAAGACAAAAAATGAAAAACAATATTTTCTTAAGTAGTAACAAGAAGAAACTGCTATAAGTATTAGAAACACGTACATTATATCTCAGAGTGAGAAATCAGGCGTTGATAATAAATCATGGAAATAATATCTCGAAAATCAGAGAACCCATATGAACCATACTGAATATTTAAAAATAATTGATTTAAAAATCAGAATACCCATACGAACCATACTGAATATTTAAAAATAAATTATTAAAAATACAAACAATCAGAATACCCATATGAACCATAGTGAATATTTAAAAATAAATTATTAAAAACAAATCTGTGACTAATTAGTTTCAAGTATAGCAAGCCTTCTAACATGTTACTTGTTTTACACTGGTTCTACATCCGTCATTGTTCAATGTGATCTGGTAACGAAAGTTGAGAAATAGCCTTCAAAGATGAAGCAAGATGACACATTGGTATGAACAGCAAGTGGTCAGAAACTTCCAGCAAGATAAAAGTTAGAAGTCAGACTCATCATTGGTGACTTCTTTTTGTATACAGCATGGTGTAGGAGTTGCTCACGTATGGGTAGAATACATATTGGAAATGGACACAAATGTTAGATTCGATTTGCTTTACACATTTACACAGACTCTGACCAGAAACTGTTCATGCTTAACACTATACTACAAGCTGAACTTCCAGAGACAAAGACAACATAAATACGAGATAATAAAAACAACAACTTACCTAAACTGGAGCAGAGCAGAACTCAGAAAGACAAATTGTCTAAACCACAGACCATACAACCTGTTTGTCTTTGGAACTGTGTCAGCAGAGGGAAGTCCATCTGCTCAGTTTTAGAAGAAGAAAAAACTTTGTTGGAAATAGCTTATCCTGCTGAAAAGTCGAAGATTCCGGTCGAGACCACTTGTATGTATTCCCAAAGATGGAACCGCTAGTGAACCCCCTCTTCTCATACACACGCACAAGTGGTAATAAATGTCAAGAGGTCATCTATTTTCATGTCATAAGCCATGGAATTCTAGACGTTCTAAAATATTTAGTAACTGGATAGATTAAAGACAAGAAATCAGCAATGAAATATCTTTTTGTCAATCCATATTTTTGCTTATACTATGTTTCACATATTCAGTTCATAATGTATTGTGTACGTCTGTTCGTAATTACGCACAAAGCTACACAATGGTTTTTTTCTACCACAGATATTGAAATCCAGTTGATCGTAGTAAATCTGTGGAATTGTAGATGAGTTTAAACTGGGGAGGTATTTTAATTATTTTAATGTTGAGATTTACGTAAAATTAATGTTATTAATTGTAAAGAGTTACTTTATTACAAATAATAATAAAATTCTATGAGTTCGATATGCCATTATTTTCACTGTCATATTTTTAACCAAGAATCTCTATAAGTGCGTACTGTTATTTAGTCGGAAATAAATTTAACATAATGTAATGAGCGTGGCCTTTATGTAAGGAACGTTTCTGAAAGTTCAGAAAATAATTTGAATCATTTATGAAAATGAGTTTGGTTAGAGCTGATTAATTTATCTGTCAGAATGAAATATTGAGAAAACGGTTTATTAGACAGTCAATGAGTAACCTGCACATTATTTAGTCACTATCAGCCAGTTAGTGTATTAGTTAGTTGAATACCGCGAACATCGATTTTGTGTTTCTCTGTGAAAATAGAGATATGAAATTAGCAATTTGTGGAATTTCTATCATACGTAGTTATGTGTGAAATTAGGCGTTGGTTACATTAACCGTAGAACTTTAAGAAATAAAACATTTTTCTATCATTATATACGCTTCCAGTTGCATGTCTACGAATTATATCACTAGAAACTGGGTTTTGATATCCATGGTGAGCAGAACACAGATAGCCCTTTGTATAGCTTTGTGCTCAATAACAAACAACAACAAAATCATTATATAAGCGAACTTCTTTATCGTTGTTTTTTCGCTGAATAATCCAGAAAGTTTGTTTTGAATTTCGCGCTAAGCTACACGAGGGCTATCTGCGCTAGCCGTCTCTAATTTTGCAGTGTAAGACTAGAAGGAAGGCAGCTAATCATCACCACTTACCGCCAACTCTTGGGCTACTATTTTACCAACGAATAGTGGGATTGACTATCACATTGTAACGCTCCCACGACTAAAAGGGCAAACCCGCGATCCTCAGATTATGAGTCGAATGCCTTATTCATCCGGCCATGCCAGGCCTAATCCAGAAGAACTGGGTTAATGTTATAAATCATAACAACAATATGTTTGACATTTACAAAAAAAACAAAAAAGAAATACCTTTTGTTTTTGTGTGATCTTCGCTCACCCAGAATTCTTAGAACATTAAATACTCAAGTTGTTGTATCGTAACTAACGTCACTCTGTATGTACAAGTTCACTTTTTTATAACTAGTTTTTATCAAGTTGTACCTGTTGACTTCTTTATTATTATTTAAAACGACGAATACTAATGATTATTTGCTTTGAAAAACGTTAATTTAACCCAAAATAAGCAACCATTTATATTTGCATACGATAATTTGGATCTTTCTTGGCACTATACCATTTCAACACTAATCTCAGTAGTCACATGTTTGTGTTCCATAATACATACGACACTATACCAACATAAGTTCAATCTAAATTAATGATTCATTTTAAAACTACAACAGAAACCAAGCTTTATATAGTGGTTTCGTTTCAGTGGCTGAACTGGGAGTCTAGAGGCTCATTAAGATGAAAATTAGGTTTCGATACGATAGAACCATGTTTTAGTTTTTGTGCTTGAAAAGAGCCAAAGTTTTTGGCTAAATAAACCGATTTTTCTTTAGATTAACGCATGATTCAACACATTTTATCATTATTAAACACAAGTAGTTAAATATTAATGTATCTCATTTATTATGTCTAGTCTGAGATGTATAAACATCACAGCAACGTTATTGTTAAAAGAGTTTATCAATTAATTCCTTGCTTTCGTAATTGGATGAAGTGGTTCCTCATAATGACGCTTCTGCTTTTACTCGCGATTATTATCAAGTGTCCCACAATAATTTAAGAACGAATTAATTTTTAAAATCTCGAACCATGCTTGCTATGATTTTAATGTCAATCACAATACAGTTAGTTGTTTGTGAGTAGAATTTTAATCTTTTCTTTGTTGCTACTGGATTCTTTAATGTCTGTGAAACATCCTGTGGAACAAACGATCGTAGGTTTTCTTATCAAACACGCCTTACTGTTAGTTTTCAAATTACGTGGTAAAAGCAATGAACACAGTTTGACTTTTATTACACGATAATCTAGTTTTGGGGCGACAAAACCTTAAGAGAAGTATTTGTAAACAAACTTATCCCACAGCTTTTTAAAGATATCTGTGTCACTGTTCTGATAAAGTCTGTGAGTTGTAGACATAGTATTGATAATCATCTCGCCTTGTCCTACATTATTTTCAATCACATGACAATTCCTTTTTCCACCTAAAATAGGTATACTCCTTTATAAAACATTTCACCACTGAGGGTATTATGAGCTAGAACTTGAAATTGTTAGAAAGATGCTGCTGATCAATACACTTTGTAGTGACGAAAGTATTGGAATTATTTGTGAATTTGAGATGTATTTTAGTTTGGAAACTACAAAACAGTTACTTTAAACTATAAGTATTTCTGTTGATTAAAAAGCATCAAGTTTACATTTACATCAAATGGTTTATTCATCTACCAAGAAAAGAAAAACTTGAAAATATAATCTTGTGTATGCTGTAAGACACTTGAATAGGTGTCTAAAATCACTTAGCGAGCAGCTAAGCTAACGTATTTTCTGTTTTCAATAAATAAATATATATATACCTCGGATTACGAGTCCAACCCCTTAACCCCCCTGGCCATGCTGGGCCACCTTGTTGTTGCATAATGCCTTTAAAATATTAAAGATGTAATTCACAAAGTAGATACGTTTCTAATCTTAAATCTACATAACCTCATGAAAACCAGGAAAATAATTAACAGTTCATAAAAACCGAAATGATATTTCACAACACACCTAGTTTGTTTCTTAAGCTTTGTGTCATTTTAAAATACTTCGATTTTTAACAGGCAGATCATAATGAATAACGTTAAAGAAATAACAAATATGTTATTATATATATATATATATTTATAACTGAAAATACGTTAGCCTAACTGCTCGCACGCGTATAAGGTTGCCTTTCTTTTCAAAAATTATTTCACTGAAAAGAAATGAGATTCATACCAAAACATACAGGAATGTTTTATTCCTGCTTCTCAATGCTTACGGTATAGAATTATCAAACTTTTGTTGTTATTGAGCGTAAGGCTACACAATGGATTACACGTGCTGTGCTCACCACAAATGCCCAAACATGGTTTTAGTGTGGTAAGCCTTCAGAGGAGCTCTACTAGAGTTTGTTCAAACAATTCATCAACTGGGCGCTATTGTGAGATTTTTACGACGACATTCTATGGCGTCGTCTGTTCTTTCTTTTCATCTTGAGATAACTGAATAAATAATACTTATCAAACCATTGTTGAAATTTTTTGTTTGGCTAAATATCCAAAGGAGATAAATTGATTTATTTTTGCGTGATCATAATTCAACCAGAGAGCACTCTTTTTGTTGTTGTTGCTGCTTGTTTGTTTTTTGAATTTCGCGCAAAACTACTCGAGGGCTATCTGCACTAGCCGTCCCTAATTTAGCAGTGTAAGACTAGAGGGAAGGCAGCTAGTCATCACCACCCACCGATAACTCTTGGGCTATTCTTTTACCAACGAATAGTGAGATTCACTGTCACATTATATCGTCCCGACGGCTGAAAGGGCGAGTATGTTTGATGCGACGAGGATTCTAACCCGCGACCCTCGGATTACGAGTCCAACCCCTTAACCCCCCTGGCCATGCCGGGCCACCTTGTTGTTGCATAAAGCCTTTAAAATATTAAAGATGTAATTCACAAAGTAGATACGTTTCTAATCTTAAATCTACATAACCTCATGAAAACCAGGAAAATAATTAACAGTTCATAAAAACCGAAATGATATTTCACAACACACCTAGTTTGTTTCTTAAGCTTTGTGTCATTTTAAAATACTTCGATTTTTAACAGGCAGATCATAATGAATAACGTTAAAGAAATAACAAATATGTTATTATAGTGATATAAAAAACTCTTGGTAAGTTTATCTGTATAAATTTACATTATAGTGATCTCTGAATAGCATTATGAAACTGATTTAATATGAAAGAGGAAATGTGAGAAGTCAAATTATTTAATACCATTTCTTTATTCCTGTTTTTCCATGTGTCCACATTCTGACTAAAGACAGAATAGACGGTGTGTGTGTGTTATTACCCACCCAATTTTAAATTGGAGGGAAAACACTACACTTCACTTTAATAACTTGAACTCGGGTAAATTTTGTTTACTTCTAAACCAATAGAAAAAGAGGAAGGGAAAAGCTAAATAGTGACAATTGTTTAAACACGTGCTGTGTAATGTACTTCACAGTATTACCAGGCCACCTATGTGCTTCGCTTTGGTTTACATTATATACTAGCATGAAGGAATTCGTCACATAAAATGTAAAGAATGACAAAATATTCCCTTGTGCTGACACTTTTACACAGTAGTGTACAAAGTCTTAATGCAACAAAAAGTATTCAAACAAGAAAGTGAAAAATTACAGAACTAAGGTGTTTAAAATCTGAAACATGTTTTCCCTACTTTGACTCATACCAACATAATTACGGTGATTTACCAAAGAATGGAAAAGAAATATAAATTTTGGGTATGTCTTTGTAGTTTTGATTTTTTCGTATCAATACTTTTTGTAGCATTAGAACTTCCTATATTACTATATAACTAACTAGGTTATGTATATGTCGATCCTTTCTATATTACTATAACTAACTACGTTATGTATATGTCGATCCTGTCTATATTACTATAACTAACTACGTTATGTATATGTCGATCCTTTCTATATTACTATAACTAACATGGATTAAAATTTGTGTAACCATTTTTTTCCTATCATTTCCTGATTCACTAAATTAATACAATCTCATCTTGTTACTTCTTGTATTACTAATAAAATATTTTCTTTCTTTGCTACATTTTGAATCAGTATTTTCTTCTTCTTCTGCCTTCTCTGAGTAGTTTCCTACACTGCTGGCCAAAATCTTAAGGCCAATGAACATAAAAGAAAAAATACACTTTTTTGCGTTGTTAGACTCAACCACTTGTTTGAGTAGAGCTTCGAAAGATCAAAATAAGAAAAGGGAAAATAAAACTAAAAAACGTTTTTAGCATTTTATAAAGAAAATGTGAACACCATGAAATTAGCCTAAATACTAGCTGGTCAAAAGTTTAAGACCATACCATAAAGAAGTCCTAAACAGGGTAGGAAATGCCCAACAAGAGGTCTCAGTAGTGAGTTGCACGGCCGTCATTGTGAATAACTGCAAACATTTGCTTTGGCATGGTCGATATAAGCGTTTGCAGAAGGCTTGTGGAATGTTATTCCAAGTGGTGAAAATGGCTGCACGAAGATCATGCACTGTTTGGAATTGACGTCCATTTCTATAGACTTTTCTTGCCATCCACCACCAAACATTTTCAATGGGGTTCAGTTCGGGCGAACACGCTGGATGGTCCAAAAGAATCACGTTATTCGCCATGAAAAAGACCTTTGTCCTGCGGGCATTGTGGATTGCAGCGTTGTCCTGCTAAAAGATCCAGTCATTTCCACAGAAGCGAGGGCGTTCAGTTAATAAGGATGATCTCTCCAACATGCCAATGTAGCCAGCTGCTGTTTCACGTCCCTGTATAACCTGAAGCTCCATTGTTCCATGGAAGGAGAAAGCACCTCAAATCATCATGGAACCTCCTCCACTGTGTCGTGTAGAAAATGTCTCTGGTGGGATATCCTTATCGTGCCAATAACGTTTGAAGTCATCTGGACCATCCAGGCTAAATTTTTTTCTCATCGGAGAACAAAACCTTTGTCCACTTTTCTACGTCCTATGTTTGGTGCTTCTCATAAAAGTTTAACCGAGCTGTTTAGTGGTGTGGAAGGAGGCGTGGCCTTTGAAGACGTTTACGGTTTTTAAAGCCTTTCTCTCGTAGATGCCGTCTTATTGTTTTTGAGCTGCATTCTACGTCCGTAAGGGTCTTAATCTGGTTCGACGATCGGCTGGTGTCTTGCCGAACAACCCGCCGAATTCTCTTGCTCAACGCCGGCAAAATTTTCTTGGGCCGACCACTTGAAATTCTCGTTCCGTGTCCCTCAGGGTCTTTTAAGAAATTTGCAACAGCAGTTTTACTGCGCTCAATCTCACCAGCGATAGCACGTTGAGAGAGACCTTGCTTTTGCAGCTCTACAATTCTGCCACGTTCAAACTCTGTCAACATTTTAGCCTTTTCCATGTTTTTACCCAATGTAACACAGGAGATATCAGTGGAAGATGTTGTCAACGCTAATGCTTGAACACAAATGACTAAATTTCGTTACGTTTTTACCGATTAACGCTTCGTTTCAGTATGGTCTTAAACTTTTGACCAGCTAGTATTTAGGCTAATTTCATAATGTTCACATTTTCCCTATTAAATGCTGAAAAAGTTTTTTATTTTTATTTCCCATTTTCTTATTTTCATCTTTTGAAGCTCCACTCAAATAAGTGGTTGAATCTAACAACGCAAAATGCATATTTTTTTCTTTATGTTCATTGGCCTTAAGATTTTGGCCAACAGTGTATACTATATCTCAACATTCTATCTAACGCATCACTAGTTTAATGCCCTTTCTTGTTATTATTTGAGTCAAAGGCCTAATATTCTCTGACCCTTCCCATTATTATTTGGATCAATGGTTTAATATCCTCTTTCTTTTTCCCATTATAATTCTAAATAGCAACCTATTACTTGGAACATTAATTAAACATCTTTCCCTTTTTTGTTATTATTTGCGTAAATAATCTAATACCCACTTTTTTACTTTATTATTATTTGGGTCAATGGCTTAGTATATTTTTCTCTTTCAGTGCTATAATTTGGATCTGTGGCTTAATACACTATTTTCCTTCTTTCTGTTAGGTATGTGTCATTAGATTCATATCATCTCGGAAAAATAACAGGGAACAATATGAAAGTTGAGACATGACTTTAGGATCTCAAGTACAAAGAAAATTTCCAAAGGATTTACTATAAATTGAACAAATTCCGCGGAAAGGTTGTAATATGTGTAGATCAAAGATATATCATTGTGTTCCTGAGTGTTTCTTGACAATTCTTCCTTAATAATAATATGATGTTTTTTTTTAATTTACTTTTATTTCTGAAGGTGTGATAAGAATGGAGCACATTGTGGTAATACCAGTCTGTAGATTAAACTATATTGAAGGTCATTATCTTACTATTATTACTTATTTCAATAAATAAATTCAAAATTAACTCACTGCTGATGTAAACATTGTCTGACTTGATTAATTATTGTATACGCAAGTTCGATCTTCACAACAATTTACGTGCCTGAGCTATATCAAAGACTTGGTTCACGCACCGCAGCCTTAACTTTGGTCGATGAGAAACTCTACTTACCTAAAAGAACTCAGATTTCAAGCACTGTGTACTCTGTTGTTTAATGCCTTAATATCCGAGATTTATCCATTTTAAGCATGTTAGTCGAGGATATCTCATGAGGGCAATTATTGTTTGAACCTATAAACATGTTAATAAATAAGTTAGTTTGATTTTTGTGCACATTATTGTTCAAAAAAATCACTTGGAAACTTCATCTTATCCAAAAACTATCTTATATCAACGCAAGCACGTAATTATCCTAAACAACCACAGTTTCATGCCATGATGTTTGTTTGTCGTTAAGCACATGTGTATAGAAACCTAATATTTTAGTGTAATAAACCTTTGGGCTTACTACTGAAGCATTAAGGACTGTAAAATAATATGGGTACGTCTTAAACGTTGTACTTTAAATTTTTTTTCTAATAGCTTTTCCTTAATAATTAATTACTATAAAAACTAAACTAACAAACGTTGAGGAGGATGTGATTTGGTTTGGTTTGTTTTGAATTTCGCGCAAAGTTACTCGAGGGCTATCTGTGCTAGCTGTTCCTAATTTAATATTGTAAGACTAAAGGGAATGCAGCTAATCATCACCACCCACCGCCAACTCTTGGGCTACTCTTTTACCAACGAATAGTGGTATTAATCGTTACATTATAACGCTCCCACGGCTGAAAGTCAAGCATGTATGTTTTGACGGAGATTCGAACCTGCGACCCTCAGATTAAGAGTCGAGTACCTTAACCACCTGGTCATGCCGGACCCGTAGAGGGTGATTCCAATATTATATTTGGAAAGCAACAAACTGATAATTAGAAATACACAGAAAGATATTGGACAACAAGTATAGCTGGGAAGCATTCTAGTATCTGAATATATATACAGACATTGTTGAAATATGTAAACGTACTCTTTTGTACCGACGAAAATATCGTTAAAAGTGAGGGTACTTTATTTACCAAACTAAGATCTAAGTTTGTAGCTTGTTGTGATCGGAAGTATATATTAATTGCATTATAATTAGTGAAAAATGTTCAATTTTCATAATCTCCTACCATAAAAATACTTGAAATATATTCTAATCTCAACAGAAATGGCATACAGTTGTGACATCTCGAGCGCGAGTCGACGATACGTAAAGTTCATTTTATATGAAACTAGAAGATTCCCGTAGAAACAGTTCAACAATTATTTACCTAGAAACAGTGATGAATAAGTAAAAATTGTGTAGCCTTGAATCATAGTGCGCATTCAATATGATTGTCTAGTGGACCAATTTGCTCCCATGTGTTATTTCAATAAAAAAAATTGCATCGCTTTTGTTTCTAAGCAAAGGAGCCTAAACACAATGTATTATTAACAAAAATGTTTAGGTTTGGATGCAGTGGGTTCTTCAAACACAATCGAGCGCTCAAATTCATCAAGTAGCAGTAGGAATTTTCTTTCGTTGAATACCACTGTTCCTTATCATTTTACTGTGCATAACAAAAGATCTCTACCGAAGTAAGCGTTTTTTGACAATTGTCGTTTCCATAAGAAGTGTCAAAGGGAAGATATTCAAATTAATTTGTTCGAAATGATATAATAACAAATTCAATGCTGACATGAATATATATATATATATATAAACCAAGTGACAACAGGTATATATATTCAAACACGTTCGTCTCCTTATGCTTTTTTTTTCGTCCATAAAAATATTTGTTTCAATCAGTCGACTGCGGAAGTCCTATTTTTATGTGTGAAATTTACTCACGAAAAGAAACATTTTTGTCCATGATAAATTTTCTGTCATTATTACCATTCAGTTCTTATGAAGTCCGACGGATCGATTATTTGATATATATACGAAATTTATTTGGTAATTTTCCTGCAACTTACACTTGAAAAGAATCGTTTCAATATCTATACATATTTCTTTAATTAACTGCTCATTACATACATCATGACGGTCAAACATTTGGCTATCATATATATAAATAGTATTTTAAAAACTTTCAATACCCATGCGGTACCACATTCAAATAAGGAAACGGGTTGAACTGCTTATGAAATAAAATGCTACTTTTTTGTTTGTAATTAAGCACAAAACTACACGATGGTCTGTCTGTGGTCTAGCCACCACTGGTATCGAAACTCAAACCGTAGCGTTGTAAGTCCACAGACATCTCGCAGTGTTACTGGGGAGCATGGTACTAGTGTCCAAAATATCTCATACCGTGTTTCTCCGATAATAAGACCTACCCATAAAATAAGACCTAGTGTGATTTTTGGGGATAGTTTTAATATAAGCCCTACCCTTAAAATAAGCCCTAGTTAAAAGTGGCAGGAAGAGGAAAGAAATAAAAAAAATTAATTTATTAATTAGTTTAATAGTTAGTTAATTAGTTTGTTTAAGTATTAATCAGTTAGTTTAATAGTTTAATAATAGTTTATTTTAAATGGTTAGTGTAATAGTTTTACTTTGTAACTTCATTTTTTTTAATATATCAAAATAAGACATCCCCCGAAAATAAGCCCTAGTGTCATATTTTGGAGTGAAAATTAATATAAGCCCTGTCTTATTTTCGGAGAAACACGGTAATTGTTTCGTAAAAACAACTAATTTATTTTAGCCCGAATTATTATTCTCGTAATATAATATATTGAATAAATGTGTTAAATTAAAGTTTACAAAATCTTAACGTCATAGAAGAAAGGTTTTTTATTATTATTTTCAATATACTCATGTAAACAGGTATGACGATAGGAGTATTGCCTTCCTTTTCAACTGCAATAGTGAAGGAATAAAGAACGTTTTGTGAATACCACTTGAAAGAAATTCTTGATAAAGAAAAAAAAGTATATGTGCATGCGCAAATTCTGTTGCTATCCGCTTTTTACGTGATATACACCCGAATTCTCAATGACAATGGTCTAGATAAGACTTTAGACTTCTGTGAGAATTGTCGTTTATCTAGCAAGTCACATAAACACAAGTGTTTTTATCACTTATGTAAGCACAGCCCGTTTACAGGGTAATGAACTGTCCAGTGATAGGTTCATCGGAATCGTTCCCACCAAGTTATATAGGTCATTCTATGGAGAGAAAATATAATAATCTTCAAAGATTAACCTTACACAAAAATAACATGTAAAGTATTTAACGCTTTTAACATTATATGGACCACCAATACAAAAGTCAAACTTACCGTTACGTATAATATTATAATGCAATAAGGTTTTCAGTAATCTGAATAATTCAACTAATAAAACAGTAACATGTTAATACTGAGGACGCTGATATTCTTTAGATAGAGGTTAGGAGAGATGACTATTATTCTTTTATTACTAATCATCAGCATCCAACACCAACTACTGGACTACTCTAATCGAATATTGAGATTTTACCATCACTCTTACATTGCACACACACACCTCTAAATTACGGTACGAAACGTTTTCTTCTGTGATGGGACATGAATCCTCAGATTCACAGTAACTAACTTCCAGACCAACCCCAACCCAGCTCATACACACTAACTACCAGATCAATCCCAACCCAGCTCATACACACTAACTACCAGATCAATCCCAACCCAGCTCATACGTGTTTCATTCTTCATGCTTCATTTTCAGTATAGCTTTTCGCTTTTCTTATATTCTTTAACTTCGATTTTTTGTGTTTTCTTCATTTTGACTCTGGCCTTTTAGTTTTTTCATTGATAAAAACTTAAATAAACATGTATATTTTCCGCTTCACAAGTAAAATAAATAGATTCTAGCATCTTTATTGCACACTTAAATACTAAACTAGTATAATGATTAATTACACATCATAAGGTCGAGGAATAACTTCGAACTCATAATACCTTAGACAGATGAAACTGTTTTTGTTTTCGATATTGTGTATAAATTGGGTACACATTTGCTAGAGTCAAATTATCAGGCTACCGCAGTGGCACATCATGCAAAACTCATTTTGTGTCTAGTGATTGAAAAAGGCTTTAAAACTGATTGCTTCATGAGTGTTCTTTTTATAGTTATGTTTTCTTTACCATAAATAAAAATGAACTAAATTATAGACTCGAACACAGATCTGTCTCTCTCAATATTTTATTTATAGACAGTGGACAGGCTTCCTGTTATATTTGATTATGTAAGTAAACACTTTTTTTTATACTACGATTACAATTTGTTCCTCGAAAGCCACGTGAAAATCGATTCTTTTCATATTACCTCAATCTTTTAAAGATTCCTGACTAACGCCACATGGCATGGCCAGGTGTGTTAAGGCATTCGACTCGTAATCTGAGGGTCGCGGGTTCGAATCTCCGTCGCACCAAACATGCTCGCTCTTTCAGCCGTAGGAACGTTATAATGTGACGGTCAATCCCACTACTCGTTGGTGAAAGAGTAGCGCAAGAGTTGGCGGTGGGTGATGATGACTAGCTGCCTTCTCTCTAGTCTTACAATGCTAAATTAGGGATGGCTAGCGCAGATAGCCGTCATATAGCTTTGTGTGAAATTAAAAAACAAACAAATCAACTAACGTCACACAAACATTGCAAAAAGAAACAAACTTGGAACCTATCTCAATGCTGGGCACTGAACAGATTCAAGAACAAAATTAGGGACTATTTGATTTTCTCGTTCATTAATGGAAAAGTGCAGCCCAACTTTGGGAGAGTTGATATTTAGTTTCTAAAATGTTGTCTCCGTCAAATCTCTCTCTTAAGAAAGGGGTTAGGGCGTTAAACGATTCATTAGTAGGCCTATCTGTCCTATTATAGTCTTAAAATCCTTCACAAAACTTTCAGTGTTATTATGTAGTTAAGTTTGTGACGATATGCAAGTGATTTGTCCGTCATTTCGAGAGACTTTCAGTCATAAAAAGTATTACAGACTTAGCAGCAAACTCCTCACTTTTCTTTATTCTTACATAAAAGTCTACCGCATTTTGTTGCTTTCTATCAGGTCGGTTAACGTCTAGGAGACGCAGCTATCACAGACAGTTTATTTCAGAGTAACTGTTTTCTTTTTTTTAAATTAATCATACTGGGTTATCTGTGATTTGCCTGTCACAGGTATCGAAACTTAGTTTTTAGCGTTGTAAGTTCATAGACATGCCGCTGTGCCACTTGCAGAGCCATAGTAACTGAAACATTAGTTTTAAAATGTTAATTAAAATCTACGCACATGCATAAAAACAGGAGAGCCGCTTGATTCCCAGTTGTTTTTCAACATGTTTTGTAAGCGACATAAAGTAGGTAAATGAATAACGCAACAAGAAATAACAATTCTTTTTCCCTGTTTAAAAATCATTACTTTAGCAAGAGTTCTATTATAGGAAGTAATCTCTCCATACTGTGTTGTACTCCTCGCAACTTGGAATTAAAAAACAATCTAATGTATTAGCATTCTCATTTTTTCTGACTTTACGTAGTTTCATATAATTACGTGGCCCAGAAAATTGTTGTGTTAGTTTCCTTTTAGCTGTCCACCGTTGGTACAGCGGTAAGTCTACGGACTTAGAACGCTAAAATCAGAGGTTCGACTTCCCTCGGTTGACTCAGCAGATAGCCCACTGTGGCTTTGATATAAAAACACACACACATATACACTCCTTCTAACCATCTCTGTTCGTCCGTTGTTCTCTTCAAGACAGTATCTATTCTGCCAGTGCATTTATTGCTGTAACGTCGCACGTGGCGCAAGAAGGTCGACAGCAATGTTTTTTGCTGCCTGAATGCATGAGATACAGAGTTTCTGGCCTTAACTACTTTTAAACGTGTTGTATGAGAACAACCAAACATGTGGATACTGCTGGTCGTTATAGGTGGATTCGATATTTCCTGGCAAATAACAAGTATTTTTGCACTGATTCTGTAGAAGGCGGCCATCTTGAGTCCTATGCAAGTACGCACACAGTTTTTATTTATTTAGTTAGTTAGTTTTTGGTTTTAACGTGAATAAGATGGATCATCACTTTACATAACTATCCAGTATATTTATTTTCTTAGCTGAAAACGTAGTTCAGTTAACTTTCAGATTTATTCGGTAGCTATCATGAATGAATTTCTCGTTATAAGGTGGGCCTATCTGATACCCATTGATAAAGTCAGCTAATCTGAAAATGTCGAAGTACTGAGAAGTGATATAGATTCATAAAACCAATGTCACATATATGTCTTAGAGATTCTTACAAAGAAATACTAGAATAAAATGTTCACACTAATTTTTAAATCAACATACATTTTATTATCAAAATATCTTTATCAGCAGAAATTTACAGTTTTAAATCTGAATTCAGAAACAACTGATTCATCGCGTTCAGTACACTAGGATAAGCAAATTGATTTCATTTGAACAAGAGCTATCTACATTAGATGTCCTTAATTTAACAGCAAAAGATTAGAGGGAAGGCAGCTAGTAATCACCACTCACCGTTACTCTTTTACCAATGAATAATGGGTATAATGTTTGTTGTTAAGCACACAGCTATACAATGAATTATCTACACCCTGTCAACAACGAGTATCAAAACCCAAGCTTAGAGTTATACTGCTTAAGCATCGAGGAAGTTTAACTTGATATACTTAGGAGTTACGTTTGTCAAAGAGTATTTTCAGTGCATGTGGATATCTAAATCCTACTTTGATCTTATATTTGTTGAACATGTTTTTTTTGGAATTTCGCACAAAGCTACTCGAGGGCTATCTGTGCTAGCCGTCCCTCATTTAGCAGTGTAAGACTAGAGGGAAGGCAGCTAGTCATCATCACCTACCGCCAACTCTTGGGCTACTCTTTTACCAACGAAAAGTGGGATTGACCGTCACATTATAACGCCCCCACGGCTGGGAGAGCGAGCATGTTTGGCGCGACTCGGGCGCGAACTCGCGACCCTCAGATTACGAAGCGCACGCCTTAACGCGCTAGGCCATGCCAGGCCTATTTGTTGAACATTAATCTGACATATATGTATGACATATTAATCTTTGCCTTATAAAAGGCTAAAAAATTGGGAACTTAATGTAAAGAAATAAAAAAAGAGTACACTTTGGAAGCCTAGGTCTCAGCTTGATGTTCAGTAAAATTACTTAAAATGAGAATTTGCAGTAAAAAAGTACAAGCGTTGTAAGCCCAAGTATGAATTCTTTTCTTTCAGAGTTTAATTTCTGGAATAATTTAGTCGATGACGTTGTGAGCGCTGTTTCCATGAATTAATTTCAGAGTTTTAGTGGATTAGAATATGGATTCGAAGATCTTGAGATGTCTTAAGAGATTAGCTCTGATTAAAATTTATTCGTGGTCCAAATAAACTTTGTTATTCTGTTATTGTGGTTTTTGCCAGTCTTCTTTTATTCAGAGATCGGAAAGGTGATTTGTTTGTTTGTTTTTGAATTTCACGCAAAGCTACTCGAGGGCTATCTGTGCTAGCCGTCCCTAATTTAGCAGTGTAAGACTAGAGGGAAGGCAGCTCGTCACCACCACCCACCGCCAACTCTTGGGCTACTCTTTTACTAACGAATAGTGGGATTAACTGTCACATTATAACGCCCCCACGGCTGGGAGGGCGAGCATGTTTGGTGCGACCGGGATTCGAAACCGCGACCCTCGGATTACGAGTCGAATGCCTTAACACGCTTGGCCATGCCGGGCCCTTAGTTTAATGTATAAATATTTAGTTGTTACCAAGCTCACGCTGTCGACAACTAAAACTCGATCATTTCTACAGCTCACCACTAGCTTCACAATTTTACGTGAAAAACGTTAGTCGAGTGCCTAAACCACCTGGCCATGCTGGGTCTATTTTAGAGGACGGGACAGCTTTGGTCAGTGGTTCACAAACGTTTTTCGCCACAACTCTCCCTTCAGCAAACACTGAGCCCCCTTCATGCCCCATTCTAATACATTTTTATTACAAATCCGAAAGTGGCGCCAAAATACATATGCTCAATGAGTGGATGAGGCGTTGCTACTACAAACACACACACTCAAAATGATTTTTGCTCAAAGCATTGAAAGAAAACATCCTATTTTTGAGAATTTAATTTTGGAAACTATAACTTTGAAACCTTCAAAATTCTTATGTCCGCCCGCCTGCCGTTCTGTTAAAGTTTACTGAAATTTAAAAACACTCACAAGAGGGCATTACCATCTAGGTTAGGAAACACTAGCATATATATCTGTTGTTATCCCTAAACATTATCTTATTTTGGTGCATGGGGGACTCGATTTGGAAGATGCAGTTTCAGACCTTGATTTTAATACTTAAAAGAACAAGTTTAGAAATTTAACTCAGGCTGAACAACTGAATAGCAGTCATATCATTATTTATTACCTATGACGTTTTCATTGAAAAGCAGTTGTAGAATTAATTAGTAGGAATCGTGTCACAGGTTGGAGAATATAAGCCAAGTGTCAAAGATAATATTCTCCTCGCTTTCACTCTTTTATTAGTACAGAAAAAGGTGACCCGTGAATAATCAGAACATATGCATTTCTTCTTGTCATTCTCTCTCAGAAGTATGTGCTCTAATACCACTGAAACCATTCTTTTTTTTTAATTTAAATACAATTTAGACTGGTTCTCGGCTATCTTTACTGCATGTTTGGAAGGGCTGGATTTTTTATAGTATATTTCTGTGTCTTGTTGGCAATAAATTCAACAATAAACAAAGAGCACACAGTTCACTTGTTTTAAAATAATATATTAAAACAACTCAAACGTATATACGAATGTTAGTTATAGTTAATCACAACAGTTGTATCCAGAGATTTAAATAATCATATCTTTTCGCCAATCTACACACAGTTTAATTCAGTTACTTTAGAACACAATTTACAAAATGAATTATTCTTCTCTTTTCCGTTATTACAATAAAATCAATGATAATTTCACTTACATTACACTCTTGGTTACTACAGTTGTATCCAGAGTTTTAAGTAATTGTCTCTTTTGTCCGCACAAATTTTTCAGTTACCTTAGAACACAATTGAAGAAACGAATAATATTTTCTATACTCCATTACAATACAGCCTGTGATAATTTCACTTTAGAAATCACCACCATCTATTTTTTATCGTTAAACTCACAATCATGTAGTCCAGACCGAGTTATGTATATATGTGTGTGTGTGTGTGTGTGTGTGTATGTTTTCTTATAGCAAAGTCACATCGGGCTCTCTGCTGAGTCAACCGAGGGGAATCAAACCCCTTATTTTAGCGTTGTAAATTCCGTAGACTTACCGCTGTACCGAGCTATATATCTAATTATCTTTTTCTTAATAACTTAAAAACAGTTTTCTTCAAACTAATTCTCTTTCAGTTTCTACTATTCATAGATTCTATTGACTTTCTTTTAAAATAATGTTAAAGAAGTTTTAGATAACGCTATTATGATTTCTCTTTGAAAGTTTATGTATGTGTGTGTTTTCGTGTGGCAAAGCTTACAAGCAGAAGTACCCGTTCCCTGTGACGGAAAAAATTCAAGTTAATCTATCAATCCAAGAAAAGTAATTTTGAGCATTTCAGTCGTGCTAAGAGCCGCTTAACGATAACATACACTTTTATTCTTTAACTTATGTCACAATATGAAAAGTGATTGATAGCGTGGTTACTTCTTGATAACTTACTGTAGAATATCCAGCTTGCGAAATAAAATTTAGCATAAGCATTATTCATGTCTGTTCTCCAGTAATTTAAAAAGTGAATGTTGAAGTTTACTTGCGTGCACAGCTTTTAAACGGGAGACAAACGAACGCTCGGACAGACGTCACTGATCTTAATAAATATAAAATATAATGATTTTTGGTGCTGAAAGAAAAATTAACCCTAAATGACAGTCATCATCAGTTTTTCCTGCTACCTACAACATTCCCGCTGTTTGAGGGTTAAACAAGAATTCATTTAAAGCTCAGCTACTTGGTAAGGTCATATTAATTATTACATAGTATTTAGTTATTGCTCAATTATATGCAACGTCTTAAGAATAACCAAAATAACCTAGAAGGAAGAATAATGGAAAAATTGAAGTGTTGCACGACATTCAACACCAAACTTTAAGTACAAAAAAAATATCGCATACAGAAACAGGTCAATAAATCATATTACTTACGAATACTATCATTAACCAAGTCAAAATAGTACACGGGCATACTTAATACCATTTGGCGTGAAAACATCATGTTGTAATAGCTGTTGTCCCACTTGTTTTGTTAGCTACGGTTTACTAGATATCTCAAGCTTATTTGTTGCTATTCGTAAATTTGTTCCCTGCTGGTACAGTGCTATGTCTCCAGATTTACAACGCTAAAATCAGCTGGTTCGATTCCTATCGGTGGACTTAGAAGGTAGCTCAATGTGGCTTTGCAATAAGAAAACACACACACACACACACAAAGCAAATGTTCTTAATAATGTTTTACAGCGTATTGTTACATACACAATAGATTATATGTGTAGAAAAATACTGGATTTTGGAGTTCTGAGCTCGTAAACTCACTGTTCACCCACGAGGAAACTGTCCTGAGAAACGGAATATTATCATAACCCCTCCGCAATTTACTTATGCAATTATGCACTTCTGAAATTTCAGTTTTATTGTATTTTGTTCTAATGTCATATGCACGTTTTTTTTTACTTAGTAATTTAACTTTATAACATAAAATACAAGTATAAACGGTATATATATGTATATGAATAAACTTACATACTAAGATATAAACATTTTAAACCTTATGTTATATGTTGAGGAGAAAATAGACAGAGTCTCATTTTTTATAATTCTTTTACAGGCATGTGAAGGATGCACCATTAAATCCTGTATATGCCCTGGTGAGAAAGGACTTGTGGTAAGACTGTATTATTTATATCAAAATATTTCAAAAACTCATATCATACTGAACTCATTAAAGCATTTATACTTAAGATATGTTTAGATGGTTTACTGATTATGCACCTAAAGTATCTTAGTACTATACAAAGTTTATATATTATTGGTAACGCCAGTAGAATGACAGAAAATTTTTTTTTTTATCCTTCATTGTAGGGCGCACCAGGTGTCCCTGGAATGCCAGGCTTTCCAGGTGAGCACGGTCCTATGGGTCCATTGGGACCACCAGGTGTGAAAGGAGCTCGAGGAAGTCCTGGATTTCCGGGAGATATAGGTCCAAAAGGGATTCGGGTAATTATTTTTCATAATAATTTTAGTCTGATAATAATATTATTTCAGTTAATTTATTCTCGGCATGTAAACTCATAAGCTCATGGCTGCCACCATTCCTAGCTGAACATGAAGTAATGGTTAGCTATTTGAGCTGCGAAGTTGAAGGGATAATGTTCTAGCTATAATATACCACTTAATACGCTCTACACTTTTAGCTGTGAGAGCATTATAACCATGAGAGTTTATCCTGTTATTTGTTTGTTTTTTTGAATTTTGCCCAAAGTTGCACGAGGGCTATATGTACTAGTCGTCGCTAATTTAGCAGTGAACTCTTTGGCTACTCCTTTTCCAACGATAGTGGGATTGACCGTCTCTTTAGAACGCCCTACAGCTGAAAGGATGAGCATGTTTGGTGGAAGGGAGATTCGAACTTGCGACCCTCAGATTGCAAGTTGTGCGCCCTAAATACTTGGCGATGCCAGGCCAGGTGCCACTTGGATAAGAGTATCCAAGTAAATTAATGATTTAAGCATTTATAAACTAGGTATGGCTATATTTCTAAACTAGGTATGGTTATATCTCTAAACTAGGTATGGCTATATTTCTAATCTAGGTATGGCTATATTTCTAAACTAGGTATGGCTATATTTCTAAACTAGGCATGGCTATGCTCAACTTTTGGATTTCTCCAACATGCTTTTTAATCCATGTAAGATGAATTCGTTGAAGAAATCAAAAGTATAACGTTCCCAATTTCCCAGTGAATACAGCAGGTAGCCTAATATTGCTTTTCTATACAACAAACATGTTGATAAGAAAACATACGATACAGAAAGGAAAAAATGCACGTATAAACCGCTGCATTGTAGATTACAAGTTTTTATGAAATATCAAAAAAAAGAGAAACTTGAAGTGATTAGATTAATGGCAACTGAGGCGAGTGGATATTCTCATTTAGTGTAGAGTGATCAAAGAAAAGGTAAGACTTTATTTAATATACTTTGTCATCTGTTGTTCTGGAGTCGAAATTTTAAAGTTTCAAGGAAGATGGAGGAATTGTTATTCTCACTATCTAACTGAATGCGAGACTCAAGTAGATTGGTTAACTTATATCCGTTTCTAACTGAAATTCCCATGTGCATGGTAACATTTAGTTTTACGAAGATATATAACCGTACGGATATAACTTTACAAATGCACATATACACGATCCATGGATGGGTAGTGTGTTTTGATTTTAAGTTTTCGTAGACACCCTGTCTATCTGGTCTATATTTTCGAATAAAGTTCCAATTTAAGGACTTATTTGGTTGTAGGTAACTGTTTAGCAGTTAGTTAAGTGTTAAAACTGACCTCATCGAATTTATTTGCATTATGAAACTTCGATATCTCTTGAACAGAGGGAAAAAGAGTAGTATTTGAACAGTAAATTCAATATCAGTGAATCAGCTTAATGTAGATGCAAGATATTTAGCGAATTTGCCATTTTAAAACTTTTCCATTTTAGAAACATAATCAGTTTAGGATACATTTAAAAATTACATCTGCAATGCATAATGTTTCTGAACGTTTTGAACCAAATACCGAATAACAACATTTTTGTTACTGGCAAGTTCTTTAAGGGTATGAATCTCAATTTGTGTACTTGAAATGTTTTATAGAAGGAAGACAATGATGCTTTGAGAAATCAGTTTGAGTGAGCATTCTGTGTTATTTCTATCAAAATTGAGAAAGAGTTTAGGATTTAAAAGTACGGGTGTTTACGGGTAGGTAGACAAAACTTAACTTTTGACAAAATATTTTTACGTTGTTCGCTTAGATTAAGATCACTAGAATTAAAAATGATCTCATCGGGATTTATGTCACCACATTTTCTTACTGAAAGTACTTGGTTACGCTAAACATTCTGGTTGTGTGCAAATCTGACGGTGATTTTTAGGTTGAGACTTTCAATCATATCGGTGAAATGATAGCTGATCCACGAAGTTTTGTTTTTAAGTTCAAGACTAGCTCCAGTATGTTGGTTTAATAGCTGTTTTTCTGACGATATATATTTTTTAATTTCTTCCAATTAAAGATAAAATAGCATATACGTGTATTTTAGCACTTATATGTTTTGTCATAACATTATTGTATTTAACATGGCTCGGTGGTTAAGGCGCTCAACTTACAGTCTGTGGGTTGACAATCGATTATGCACGTCCTTTCAGTTGTATTAGTGTGCTAGTCTAGTTTATCACTTCTAAATTAAGAATGGATATTGTAACTAACTCTTGAATAGCTTTGCTCGAAATTCAATAAAACATGCGATTAAATGTATAGAACCCCGGTGACCCAGCGATATGTTTGCGGACTCACACCGCTAAAAACTGGGTTTCGATATTCATGATGGGCAGAGCACAGATAGCCCATTGTGTAGCTTTGTGCTTAATAATCAGTCGATAAATAAATAATCAATTAAATGTATATCAGACACACATTTATTGTCGATTTCGTTATAGTATTACCATTTAAGTCTATATTTTTTCTAAACTTTCGGTTGTATCTAAAGCTCCACTTATTATCTGTATTTGTTTATTGTGTTTTAACTTTTTGAGATTTTAATGCTGTTGATGAAATTTGAAAGAATTTCACGATGTCTGTGTTTCTAATACTTTGTATAAAGTTTGTGTTCGCCTGATAAATCAGTTCCACATTCTACCTTAGGGATCGGCAACCCGTAAAGAAAAAGACCCATTTTATTTGTTTGAAGTTAAGCACAAAGCAACACATTGTGCTATCTGTGCCCTGTCCCCTATAGGTATAGAAACCCGGATCCTAACGTTGTAAGTCCGCAGACGTACTGCTGTAACTCTGGGGAGCATTTTGTTTTTGTCTAAGACTAAAAAATTTCGATACCCGCAGTATCTTACCTAAATAGCAAAAAGGTTGAGAAAAAGAAAGGTCCCCTGATAATACATTAGTAAGTCTTTGGATTTACAACGCTAGAATCAGAAGTTCGAAGCCCCTTAGAAAATGTTGCGATTAAATTTTTAACACCCAATTTGCTTCAACTTTTCTTCACAACAAGAGTAAAGCCCACGAGCCGCAAGTCGCCGACCTTTGGCCTATTCGTTGGTAAAAGAGCAGCCCAAGAGTTGGCGGTGAGCGATGATGACTAACTGCTTTCCCTCTAATGTTGGCCCGGCATGGCGGGGTGGGTTAAGGCGCTCGACTCGTAATCTGAAGGTCGCAGGTTCGAAGCCCCGTCGTACAAAGCATGCTCGCCATTTCAGCCGTAGGGGTGTTATAAACTGACGGCCAATTTCAACAGTAGCCCAATAGTTGTCGGTGGGTGGTGATTGCTAGCTGCCTTCCCTATAGTTTTACACTGGTAAATTAGGGACGGCTAGGGCAGATAGCCCTCCTGTAGCTTTGCGCGAAATTCAAAAACAAACAAACCCTCTAGGCTTACACTGTTAAAGTTGAGACGGCTGGTGCAGATACGCAAAATTGAAAAACGCAAACAAACGTGTTATCTAAAACACAAATAACTGGTTATTTAGCTTAAACACTTGGCCAAACTTCATCTCTATCTATTTCCTGTCACCTACTGACACCCGTTCTATCACATAAAATCATTGTGTCTTTTCAACTATATCACTATGTAGGGATGATTCGATAAAATAATGGTCACCGCATTAAATATACTAGTTTATCATGCTTACAAGTAACTACTAAGGTTGAGTTATAGCCTTATCTGAACACCTAACTGCCATTATTGAGCGTTTCGCAAGTTGTGAGACTCCTAATATCTTTGAAAAGTATTGTGGGAAATTGGAAACCACCCAAAATGTTCTTTTTTCTTGTTCCACATTGGCCAAGAAATTAGTGAAGTTTTTGCAATGACTTTAGTACGACAGAGAAACATTTAAGAGCAGTTGGAAACAAGTTCTCAATGAGCACGGCATTGCTTAGTGTCTAGGAATAAGCCAAGAAAATAATGACTACTGCATTGAATCTATGACTGTGATGCTTATAAATAGCCTCCCACTGGTACAGCGGTATGTCTCTGGATTTACAATGCTAAAATCAGGGGTTCGATTCCTCTCGGCGGGGTAAGTAGATAGCTCGATGTGGCTTTGCTATAAGAAAACACACACACGCTTACAAATAACTGCTGAAGTTGAGTTGAAACTCTATCTGAGGTGATATTTTAAAGTGAGTTTCACAACTTAATAGAGATAAGGAGAATACGTCGTGTTAAAAGCTATTCTGAAGAGTGAACTTTGGCGAGAAAAAGATAAATATTTAATGTTCGAGACACCTGTGGTAACCCACGAGCTAACAAAAGTGAATTTATCACAGATTAAGTAAGAAACATAAGATAAGAAATAATTCATCTCGTCAATTGAATTCAAAAGTAATTGAATCAGCTGTGTGGACTTCTGACAAGAAAAGAGAAATATTTAAAGTTTTAAATTCAACCGTGATACTCTATACTATAAACGATTTTAGTATATACGTCTGACGTGTTTTGAATACATTATTTTAATGCAAGTGTATTGTGTTCTGTCTGTTTCTTGTTAATATTTATCGCTAACAAGTCCTACGTACCTACGTTAGAAGAATCCTCAGCCCAAATATACATAAAACTCTGACATTATTAGAGTCAATCAGGTTTAAACAATGGTATAAGACGGTAGATTAACAAGACGAGAACAACAATGAAAATACGTAGGCCTATATACGCACAACGGGAATAGAGATTACAATAACGTCACATAACCATGTCAGCTGATTTTGCTAAACGGATACAAAGAGGTGAGTGTGTGTGTGTGTTTTTCTTATAGCAAAGCCACATCAGGCTATCTTTTGAGTCCACCGAGGGAAATAGAACCTTTGATTTTAGTGTTGTACAAAGAGGTGAGCGTCATAGGTTAAAAGATTTCGAACTTCGAGTTCGTTGAACAGCAACAAATGCTAGAGATAAAAGAGTGGTAACAGAAGAGAGAGAGAAGAGAGGAAGAAAGACAAAAGAAGAAAAGAGGGAGAGAATAAAAGGAAAGACTGAAAATCTAGAGAGAGAAAGAATAAGAGCGTAAACTGTGAAATAAGAGAAAGAAGAGACTGGAGATAGAGAAAATAAGAACACAAATTCACATTGCCAAGCACATCTAACAGAAAGAAAGTCCCAAAAATGACAATGTTGATAAGAAACAAGTAAAGAGAAACTATCACCATGAATGTGACTGGCAGAAGAAACAGAATTAAGAAAACACGTCAGGTTCAGCACAAGAAGAAGGAAGTGTCATTTCCATAATTGATCAGTATATAACTAATGGTTGGTTTAAGTTAGGAAATGGATCAACAATACCATGAGTGACTGGAATATATTACATATATCAAGAGGTGCCAGTAAATTACAATATGTCAATAGATAAAGGCTATGTCGAGAACAAGAAAGTAAAAGTCGTAAGAGACACAGTAGTGCAGTAATGAGAACCAGTCTAGTATCTGATATCCAGATGATAGGTAAGGTATGCCTACATGCACTAATTGATAAGACAGTAAGAATGTTTTCTATAACAAAAATAAAGGTGAATACCTTAAAGTATGTAGAAGAACTTGAGGCTATGTGTATGAAGGCATCAATACGTGACTTGGTGATTGGCAACATACCAGAGAGTAAGTGTTTGGAGGAACAAGACAAAATGAAGACTGCCGAAGTTTGCAATCATTTCGAGAGCTCAAGGGAAATAGAACAAGCAGGATGTCAAGCTTCTTGAAGTCTCGAAAAGTAACGTCCTGAAAGTATGTTCATTGTAACTGAAGGGAACATAGAAGAAAAATACTTGTCTGCAGAAACTTCGGGACAGTGCTTGAGATAAAGTCAAGCGCAATACAAAATGGAAAGAGAGTTGAAAAACAGAGAACTATAGAGACGCATTTAACTAGAATTATTAAAACAGTTTTGCGGGTGAAGTTAAACACATCAAATGTGGTAAGAAGTATTTGTATAAGAAGGTCAAGGATTGACATTTTGAAGTCTGACATTGAAGTTAGCTGGCATGTGAATGAGTAGTTTGGTGATATTTCAGAGTATCACAGTTTAATAGAGATAAGAAGAAACATTTGCCTTGTTAAAGAGTGTTCTGAAGAAACTGAATTCGTCTGTGTATATTTTGACGAAAAGGAGGCGGTTTTTAAAAAATCGAGATACAACTGTGGTAACCCACAGAGTAATGTAAGCGAATTTATCCCCTGCTCTATGGCAAGCAACAAAGTAGAGAAAAATAATTCCACTAGTTAGTTGAATTCTGAAGTAATTCAATCATCCTGTGTGAGCTTTTGACAGGAAAAGAGAAATATTTAAATCTTTAGATATAATTGTGATAGCCTGTAGCGAAAAAAACCTTTTGCACATACAATTGACTTGTTTTGAATATATTAACTTAAAACAAGTGGATTTTTTGAATACATTTATTATTGACATTTATCGTCAACAAATCACAGATATATAGTGTAGAAAAATCCTCAGTCCACATATACATAAAGCTCTGACACCTCTTATCATTGGTCCGGCACTCTCTTGTACTTGTAACATCCTGGTGGAACAATTGCAGCTTCACTGGCCACCAGTGTAATGCAAAATATGAGACTGATAAAAATGGTATTATATTAAAACGACCTCTTGTCGCAAAAAAACGACCCAAATTTAGGAAGAAAAAAGTCAGAGACGAAAAACGGATTGGAAGTGTCACACTACGTAACCGTAATCCAATAATACAATCTAAAAAAGCTTCTTCTTCTGACTGAAAAAATATACTCACAAATGAAATCTGTAGAATGCCTTACCAGGAACATAAACAGAAAGAAAGGAGACTGCTTCGTCTGTGGCATTTGTAGATGCTGCTTACCTTTGGATTCATGCTTGAATAAAACAAATCATATTAATTGGAAGCGAAGAAATGATGTTAAAAGTGGAGCAAGAAGGGCAATGAGAAAAACAATACTCTGAAAGGCCAAAATCGAATTAGGTTAGAAGAAAGTAAGGTGTATGATATTGATTCTGGAGAAGATTGGAACGCTGAAGCCTCAGAAACCATTACTGCTACAAACAGCTATATATTGTTTTCATACTTCATGGATTTAAAGCCTGAAAAAAAAAAGATTATAAATAATACAATAAAGTAGTTACTTCTATCAATCAACACCTTCTGGAACATAAGATTTCAAAATTTGGCGTGATTCGAGGGGTCGGTTTTTCGTGGCCGGGGGTCTTAACAATACATGTTACCATTGAATTATAAAAAATACAATCAACCTACTTCAAATAAACTGTTTAAAAACGAGGGGAAACAAGTAATAATGTTTTTAATAAAAAATTAAGTATGGTGGAGGAATGATAATGCTAAAAAAATAGAAACAAAGTATGGATGAATGCACAAAATCGTACACAAGTAACTAAGCTTGTTTTTATTAGTCACTGTAGGGATGTATACTACTATTCAGTTTAAATACTTTTATCCTAACCTGAATCCATACAACTGACAGAAATTCAACATTTAATTGTAGATTAAAGTTATTTTTGGAAGGATTTGGCTATTTATATAGCGATTTTTTTATTAATCTTTACCTTTTTTTTCTCCATTTTTTTTACTTGTATAAACATTATACTGCTAATAACCAACCATTTCTGAAGAAGACAGGCCAATGATTTGTCAAAACGTAGTATGTTCTATCTTAAATAAAATTATTCCTTATGTTTGTTATACATAGCAACCTTACATAATTTTGTTGCACTTGTCGTCTCTAGAAGAATCACGAGTTTAAAGCACCCAATATTATTTACAAACTATGGTTATGGTAAGAAGAGACCTGAACATTACAAGCTTACGAAAAGACTTCAAATGAATAGTTGCAAGCCAATAAAAGCAGACTATTACGAATTAGCCAAAAGTGTGTTGTTCTAAAAATATGTTTGTGTTTTCTAATTGCAAAGCCACATCGGGTTATCTGCTGAGCCCACCGACGGGAATCCCTGATTTTAATGTTGTAAATCCGTAAACTTACCGCTGTGCTAGCGGGGAGCTAAAAATGTGAAACTACTTTCAAAAATGTGGTAAAGCTGGTCGACAACAATGCGCAGACTAATACAATCATAATGTTCCCGTTCGAAACTGTAATAGATGTTAATTTCAAGTGGATGCCATTATAAATTAAATTTTGTGCTATGGACACTAAGAAAAAGAGAGCACAGTCGCGGAAACTTGTTTGTACTTTGAGGTTTTCGTGCTTCGGACATTGCGTCCAGTATTAACAACAATATAGGTGACCGATAAAAATACAAGAAACACTATGAGCTTAAATTTTATGCTAATTTTTATGGTTTTATAAATAATGGGTAATCAAAGGGTCCATTGGCCTATTAACAAACAGAAAATTAATCTCCCAATCTAGTCTCTCTTCTTTTCTTTTTTTTCAATTTCGCGCAAAGCTACTCGAGTGCTATCTGCGCTAGCCGTCCCTAATTTAGCAGTGTAAGCCTAGAGGGAAGACAGCTAGTCATCACCACCCACCGCCAACTCTTGGGCTACTCTTTTACCAACGAATAGTGGGATTGACCATGACATTATATTGCCCCCACGCCTGAAAGGGCGAGCATGTTTGGTGTGAAGTTGATTCTACCCCGCAACACCCGGATTACGAGTCGAACCCCTTAACACGCTTGGCCTTGCCGGGCCCAATCTAGTCAGATCCACAAAATATTATCAATTATTTTCTTAAACTCCTTTAAAGTTGTAGATGACGGTTAGTTGAATATATTAAATCGTCAATGAAAAATATAAAACGTTGATTATCTTATCTTTAAATACGTGAATGAACACATTAGTTTCACTGTGTCGGTATTTAGGTATTGATGTTGAATACCCAGGAGGGTCAGGTACATTAGACCTCTTCCTCCCTCCCGAACGATTATAGCGTCTGTCTTTAGGTTTTTTTTGTTGTTGTTTTTATAGCTTTGGCCCAGAGTAAAAGTATAACATCGTACTCAGGCCCATTTCAGGGCTCAGTCCATGCATGGACGAACAAGAAGTTCTTTTTTTTCTTTTACTATTTCTCTTGTATTTTTTTCTTCTTTTTGTTAATACAAAAACACTTTGTACAAAAATAAATTTTTGTATTTTCATATATATATATATATATTATATTTTTCTCCTTTTTCTTCATAGAGAGAATGCTACTACTACTTGTAGTAAAAAAATAATTGAATAATAATTCAATAAATGAAAGAGAAAAAAATAATGATTAAAAAGAAAAATAATAATAATAAAAAGGAAACAGGGATTAAGTGTCTAGTGCATAGTGGCCAGCTTCTGTTACATTTCTTAAATACATGTTAAAAGGGGAGAGGTATTTAGGACTATTTACATCATGTACGTGATATCTGTCGAGATCACACATTAAGTCATTCTTATGCCAATTTTTATTGAAATATTTCAGAGAATTATGCAAGAGTCTTTCAGATATTGTGTCTATGTTTGCATACTTGTGCATGAATGTGGTTGAGGTGCCACGTGGTACTTTATATGCCGAGGTTAAAACTGAATTTTGTATACGTTGAAGTTTTTGTAAATGTGTGGGTGCTATGTTAATCCAGGCAGGTGATGCATATTCTATTGTTGGTCTAATGTACGTTTCGTAGATTTTAAGTATGTTGTCTGGTGATGTTCCTTGGATTTTACCTGAAAGACTTCTTGCATAGTTTGCTCTTTTCCAGATTCGTATCAGTATATTTTTAATATGTGGTAACCACGTTAATTTTTAATCATAGGTTAGACCTAGAAATTTAGCAGAAGTAGCAGTCAGTAAAAGTGATCCATTCATATAGAGCTTTGGTGGATCTTTTTTCAGCTTATTCAGTCTACTGAATAATATGACTTGGGTTTTCGGAATATTGATTTTGATTCTGTATTTCTGGCAGTATTCTTCGATGTTATTTAGGACTGGTTGTAGGTTCGTTGCTGCTATTGACGGAGTGGGGGCACTTTTCCAGACTGCTACATCGTCAGCGAACTGTGATGCATAACCTAAATTTAGATCCGACAGAGGCATATTACTCACGTACATGATAAATAATATAGGGCTAACAACCCCTCCCTGCGGGACTCCTGCTTCGGGTGAAAAGGACCCTGAGTGGGCCCCATTCACATTTATTTTGCACATTCTGTTTTCCAGGAAGTTGGACAGCCAGCGAATAGTTTCCTGGGGTAATGCCATTTCAAGCAATCTGTGAAGTAAACCATTATGCTACACTGTGTCAAAAGCTTTCTCAATGTCGAGAAAGCAAGCTACAGTGCATTCGTTTTTGTTGAAGCTGTCGGTAATTGATTCTGTAAGTCGAATCAGGTGGTCTGTAGTTTGGCGGTTTTTTCGAAATCCGTTTTGAATTTCTGGTAATTTTGAATTTTCTTCTAAATATACTGACAGACGATTACTAATTATCCTCTCTAATACTTTGCCAATACAACTGGTTAAGCTAATCGGGCGGTAGTTGTTTGGTTTATTCGCTGGCTTTCCTTCTTTCTGGAACATTAATATTATTGCTTCCTTCCAAGAAACGGGGATATATCCTACTGATAGTGATAGATTAAATAACGCTTGTAGGCGTTCATATAATATCTGAGTGCCTTGTTTTAGGAGGATAGCTTGAATACCATCTTCTCCAGGGGCTTTGTTTTTTGTATTGTAAATAGCAGTTACGACTTCTGTTACAGTGATATGTTTTATCAGTTGATGAGTGCTCCAGTCTTTTGTATTTTCTTGGTGTATAATAGTGTTGACTGGAAATTTAGGTGTAAAAATGCTTCTGTTGTGATCAATAAAGTTGTTAACTGTATTATAGAAGTGTCTGTTCATGTCTGGTTCATGATGTGTCTTGAACGTGTTTTCTAGGTGTTTTTTAAATATCTCTGCTTTTTCTGTGTTAGTGTATGCTGTTTTTCCATCCAGTTCCAGTGGTGGATATACTGTGTGTGTTGTTCCTGTATTTGTAAATCTTTTCAAATGTGTCCAGAATTGTTTAGGATGAGTTTTGTGATTTAAATTGGAACAGAAGGTGTCCCAGTTTTCTTGTTTTTGTTGTCTGATTAAGTTTCGTATTTTGTTCCTTATTGTGTTTATCTGTGTTTTAAGTGTAGGGTTGCGATTTTGAATGTACTGTCTGCGGAGTATACGTCTGACTTTAATTAAGTGTATTATCTCTTTATGTGGTTGCCATGAATGAGTTGTTGTGAAGTGTTTTTGTTTCGGTATAGAACTGTTGGCAGCATGTTTTAGACACTCAGAGATGATATGACAGTATGCATCTATATCTGATGCGTCCGCGGCAATGTGTAGTACTTCGGGAGGTAAGGTTTCATTTAATATAGTTTGAAAAACTGGCCAATTAGCTTTGTTGTAATTCAGTTGGTCTTTAACTATGATTTTATTTAAGTGGGGGGGTGAGACTGAAGATACACCAAACTGGGAGGTGGTCACTATTCAAGTCGTGACCAACATGAAAGTTTACGAATTTGCGACTCATATTAGACGAACACAGGCATAGGTCCAGTATTTCACTGGTGCCGTGTGCGTATGAGATATGTGTCGGTGTTGCATCGTTTAATAAAGTCATGTTTGATTCATCCAGAAATTGAAAAAGTATATTGCCATTTGCGTTTGTACTTCGACAGTTGAATGCTATATGTTTACTATTTAGGTCGCCGGTAATAATAAGATTAGAATTGCTATTATACAATATATTCAAAAGGTTTACATCTAATACTGTACTAGGCGAGCAGTAGATGCCCGCCACAGTAACGTTTGTATGATTTTGCGTTTTTATATTAATAATTATAGATTCGTTACTGGAAGGGATACCAAGTTCCTGAACTATAAGTTCAGTCCTGTACAATAATAAGATGCCTCTGATGGATCTCTATTATCCTTCCTGTCATGCCTAATAATGAAGTAGCCGTTTAATTTGAATCGATGGTAGTTATATAGGAGAGTTTCACTAATTATAATTACATCTGGTTTTATGGAGTTTGTTGTATCTTCAATCTCATGTTTCTTGGAAGCAAGAGCACCCTGGATATTGATGTGTAGAACTGTGAAGTTAACCATGTTTAGTAGAGTTTATGATGGTGGTTAAAATTTGCGGCAAGTATTTATGTATGTTTTGCAATATGATTTTAACTATTATGTCTGTGAGACTGTTGGTGTTTGTAGGGTTTGTATATTCTGCCATTATTTCCGAGAAAGTGGAAGTTATGGCAGATGTCAGTGTGGTTTCAATCGTTGTTGGTTGTGTGTTTTGAGGTGGTTTGGATGTTTCGTCTTCACATGGTGATGGTTTTTCCTGTCGGGATGATGAAGTTTTAACCACTGCAGCGTAAGTGTTTGTTTGTGTAGTTGTGCTTTGTGGTGCTGGAGTGGTAAGTGTGGGTTCCTTAATTGTTCATGGTGGTGGCGGCTTGTTCGTGTTGGGATTTTTAATTTCGTACAAGTGTGTTTTAATGGATTTATATTTCTGACACCCTTTATAGTTAGCCGTGAGTTCTTCCCCACAATTGCAGCATTTGGGTTTGGGGTTTTGTTTAGTACATTGTGTAATGTGGTGATTCTCCCCACAGCCCACACAACGCGCATTTGCTTGGCATGCTGCTGCTACATGTCCAAACCTTTGGCATTGGTAGCACCGTGTGACAACCAATGCTGGTGTTTTTGTTTGTTCTACTGTGTACCTTTGATACCACATAGTGATACCATTATTAATGAGCTGTGTAATATCTTGGCTGTTGTCTGTGACTACTTTGATTAGGTTTGTGGGTTTTTTTAGTAATGTTTGAAATTATACGGTCTACTGAAATATGTTTTATGTTTTGTGTACTTAACGCTTCCTTAATGTCTTCTGTGTCTATAACGCCAACTCTTGGGCTACTCTTTGACCGACGAATTGGGGGAATGACCATCAACATTATAACGCCTGAAAGAGGGAGTATGTTTGGTATGACAGGGATTTGAAACCGCACCCCTCGCATTATGAGTCGAGTACCTTAACCACCTGGTTATGGTAGGCCGAATTTTATTGAGCTTAATAACAAAATTTACAAAAGGAAATAGTACATTGTTTGGGAATGGCTCTTATTCATGTCCCAACAGATTTGAAAACTGTCGCCATTATAGATTAAGTGGGGGGTGAGACTGAAGATACACCAAACTGGGAGGTGGTCACTATCCAAGTCGTGACCAACATGAAAGTTTACGAATTTGCGACTCATATTAGACGAACACAGGCATAGGTCCAGTATTTCACTGGTGCCGTGTGCGTACGAGATATGTGTCGGTGTTGCATCGTTTAATAAAGTCATGTAGGAATTGGTAGGCCGAATTTTATTGAGCTTAATAACAAAATTTACAAAAAAAAATAGTACATTGTTTGGGAATGGCTCTTATTCATGTCACAACAGATTTGAAATTCAGTGATGTCGAGAAAACCCACTTGTAGAGAAATATATGTGCAAAGTTTTTGCATTTGTTTCACATGTGAAAGCTAAAATAGCCTAAATCATTTTCCACCACAGGGTGATCCTGGGTTTGATGGACTACAAGGTGCTCGAGGAAATCAGGTAAAGGGATATTTTCATATCTATATATGTAAACAAATATATATTTATTTGTAATCAAAGTGCAGTTAACAACAGTTTGTGATACCTTATCATTTCTCATTGTCTAGAAATGGTAGTGTAACAAAATGCTACTTTCAACATATTAGAAAATAGGTGACAAGAAAATTATTAAATTATTAATGTTGTTCCTCTCAAATCTGAGAGAAAAAGTGAAATTACCAAGAGAAGTAGTATTTCTTCCTACTCAGTGAATTTGTTTCTTATTAGCTGTCAAAATATGAACTTATTTCTACCTCATGTTATTGGACTATTTTCAGTATAAAGTTTAGATTTCAGATGCTTAATTTTGCATGCTGCATTTACATACTTGTATATATTAAAATTAAAAAGTTAAAAATATTTTAGTATGTAAAGATATGTAAGTAATTGTTGTTGTTAATTGCAAAATATTTATAATGGGCTGCTTTTGCAAGAGTGCATATTTATTCTATATATAAAATTAATTTTAATTGGAATTGGTTTTCTGTTTTATAATTTAGGGTAAACCTGGCATTGAAGGCCCTCAAGGAGATTATGGTCTTTCTGGCAGAGATGGATATGATGTAAGATTAAAATATATTTAGTATGTTTTATGTACTAATATAAAACTATTACAGTACTTTGCTATAATCAGAAGGTTTGAATGCAACTAGCATGTTGTACTGCAGAT
Organism: Tachypleus tridentatus; assembly: GCF_004210375.1. Classification (NCBI taxonomy): domain Eukaryota; kingdom Metazoa; phylum Arthropoda; class Merostomata; order Xiphosura; family Limulidae; genus Tachypleus; species Tachypleus tridentatus. The sequence continues at coordinate 94,382,634 of NC_134837.1, forward strand.
GTCATTTATATTTCAGATTCTCACAAACTAACATTAGGAAGATGTAAATGTGTTCATAAAATATGAATGGTAATTTTGTTAGTTAAAAGGAAGTTTAAAAATTTAAATAAAGGGGTATTGCTGGGATTTGAAAACAAATGCTATAGGAACTGTTTTTGCTTGGGGTTTGTAAGAGTTGATGTTATTGGCATTTTCTTTACATATAGACTGTGTGATCACCCAATGATTGACACTGATAGGAATGTCTAAACACATTCTGCTAACAGAGCAATTTTTAATATTATTAGATACTTTAATTTCAGAACACTTTATTGCATTAAGCTGACTCTATTTTTTGAAGGTTGTTCAGTGCTGTCACATTATTCATATTGTTAAAAAAATTCTTCAGAGGAAAATTCTGTTTAATATCTTGTTAAAAACAGACAACAAGAGATAATATAATCTGTCAAGACTGTACTTGCACACTCACCCTTGAGAAAAGGAAAAAAACTAAACCAACCATTTATATTTTTTTAGTAAAAATCACCAATTTTCTCCATAAATTCTTTTCAAATGCTGGCCTCCCCTACTTAATGATAACTTATTTCTTAAATAAGTCCCTTTGTTAGAAAAATAAAAACCCTTTTAACTGAAAAAAACAACAACAAAACAACCTAGCTTGTCTTTTCCAAATCTTAAACTTATGTGCTTTAGTTCTGTTAACTTGAAAATACAGCATAAATAAATCAATTATTTATTTTGTTAATTCTCTGGATAATCTTGTAAACTTTGAAGAGAAAACAAGTTAAGAGATATTAATCTATCTCTGTACAAGATAATTCTTGCATTTTTGGAACTAATCTCAGAAAGGTATGGCTACATTAGCTGGTGGAATTATTTCCCTGATGAGAGTAGAATTAAAATATATTCTTGTTGTACATGTTCACTGGACGATTAACTCTTGACATATCAACTTGTACAAATCTTTGCACCATCTATTCATTTAGGTATGATTTGCACCCCAGGAGAGAAATAATACAGAAGGATATAAGTGCAAAAGAATTGTACAGAAATTATATCTGAATATACATAACTGAGTATATATTATTTTTCACATTGAAAGATGATGGAACATCACAGTTCTGGCTTTAAAAGATTTAGTGGAAGGGTGTAATTTTAAATACTTGTAAATAACTTACTACACACTATGTACATTAACTATTTACAATATTATGAAGTTCTGCTTTGTGACAATTTGCATTTTCAGCACTATTCTAGTACTAAATAAACCACATATAAGTACACACTTATGTATATGTAACAGTGGAAATTTCTTTTTAAAATTGACAGTACCTGTTTTACTCAGTTATAAGTTTTAGTGAAATTTATATTATATATTTTTCCAAAATGAACTTTGTTAAGTATGTTTTTTTGATAGGGTAAACCTAGTATACCTGGACGACATGGGTCAGAAGGAAATATAGGCTTTCCTGGACCTCCTGGACCAAAAGGGTATCAAGTACGTATATACATTCTATCATCTGCTAACAATTGTAAATCTAGATAAATTAATGTGTAATTTGATAATTAGAATATTATAGACAATCATAACTTACCTCAATATTATAATTTATTGTAATAATGTTCCTAGTTTGTTTATATACATGGTGTAGCTGTAAAAAGATATAGTCACATTTTATTGTATATGACCACATACATCAAACAATTATCATTATTAAACTAAAAAAAAAGACTATTTCATTACACTTGATTATTCATACTAAATCTGATAATTAATTATTATTTCTTTTCTTTCTAATGACATTCCTTTTTCAGGTTAAACCATCTTCCTTGTATGCTTCCACTGGCCTCCCTTATATCTTGTCTGTTTCTCTCTCCATACCCATTAGTCTATATTTATATATATATATATATAATCTGGACAACTCCAGGGCATTGAATCTTACTTAAACTGGGTTGACAAAGGTCAAGTTAATCTAGATTTCTACTTGTGGGAACCAAATCAGTATGTTTGTTTCTATTGAAAACAGCAGATAGCTCGATGTGGCTTTGCTATAAGAAAAAACACATCCTATTGAAAAATCTATTGAAGCTATAATACAGAAACGACATTATGCTATCATCACACACAATACAAAAGATTGAGTACATCATATCATCATATTTAAATTGTTTTGAACATGCAAGTCACACAACAATCACAAATGATATAAAGTTACAGTGAATGGTATGTGCCAGAACTATATATGGCATTTAAAGGGTAGCTTTATGCCACCAAAAGTTAAATGCTGTTGGGAAGGGTGTTCAAAAGCCATTTCCAACATGAAATATTCATATTTTTAATCATGGAATTAGAATTTCCAAGAGAGAATTATCTTTTGTATTTTTGTTGGAAAACAAATTATTGTGGATCAACTTAAGGAAACAAAGACCTGCAGTAAGTCTCACATAATTTATCGCAAGTAAAGTACTGTATCTTCTAACATTTCAGAATCCACAAATACAAATGTTAGTGGTAAAAGCTGTACATGTGCCCCAGGTAACCATATGCAACATAAAAAGATGAATCTCCATCTGGGAAAGTGACACAAATCACATGTTGACAAGCTACTGTCATAACATATTCATTCAACCACCAAATACTTCAAGTAGCTGTAAAATGAAACAGCTATTCATGCTATTCCATATACTGACATGCTTGTCAAGTTACCATAGAACCAGTTCTTGTCAATGTCTTTTAAAAGTAGGCTCTGGGAAACTTGTTCTGTATATTTGATGGCTTATGGAACCCCATAGGAAGGATGTTAGTGCTTCAGACATGACAGCCTTGCAACAGAGCCTTTTGCAATAGAAACTGTGCTGCAGGACTCTTGTCAGTTTAGATTATTGTGATAAAACAGATCCATGTATGGCACCATAAACTGTAATGACATAGTGAGTTCACAAAAGTGTTCTAAAATAATGCACTTCACCTCCTTAGCAATGTTTTTGTGGTCTTGTAAGTGTTTTTTACAAATTGGAGAGGAGAATTTCGGAAGCTTTCTCAGCATACTTTGTCAAAATAACATCTAGAACTGTATCAGTAGAGCATCCCATACTTCAACAGCTGTGATAGTAAATGCTGTTCTCAATATATTTTATTTTGTAGTATTTTACATCTTATCATCTTAAACAAGTGAAAAACCCATAAAAATTAACAACTGTAACTTTGTCAAAACTTAACCAGTTATGATGGAATGAAGTTCGATAACTTTCTTTACTTCTTTAATTATTAATATCCTTAAATGAAAGGAATTACATATGTTAAAAGTAAAAATAACTGACGAGCTTTGAAAACTTAAGAGTTTAGTATATAATACATAAGAATTATTATACAATGATCAATTTACTCATTTAAATTTGATACTAATTAATGTAATATTTTGCAAAATCATGTGTATCTGTGTTGTGATAGGTATGCATTTTTTTTTTATTTAGTATTTTGTGAGTATATTTGTTTAGAATACAAGTATTTAATTTTGCTGCTGTTTATGTAAGTATGCTTCTAGTAGGAGCCTGAGGTAAAGTGTGTCTAATTATGTACACACAATATGTATACCTATTGTTAAAGCTGAGCAAAATGTGAAAGCTCAAAAATATGTATGTGTTACACTAGGTTGCTTTACTATACATGGGTGCACAATAGTTTCTTTGTACTACATGTAACCCATTATTTGAATACCATATATCAAGCAGTTGTTGCTCATTTTAATTTCAAAGGCAAAGATTCATCAGATGTAACTGTTATGGCTTTCAGTGATAAAAAAATACTAGAAATTTTTTGAAAATTCTATGGTTCTGTTTCAGTGATTAAAGCATGAAAATCAGCTAAAATAGTTAATAATGTGCATTTTAATAATTTTGTACTGAAGTAAAGTTTAAAGATAGCATATTAATTAGGAAGTTACAAGTTGTAAGGAAGTTATAAGTGTGAGGAACAGTATAAAATGGTTAGTTTGTCATTTTGATGCTGGAACAATACAAACAAGAAAAAGATTAATAAACAGGGATATATATATACAATATCTGACATTATATTTTTATAGGGTGATCCTGGTGATGGTGGAATACATTCAATAGGTGTGAAAGGTGAACCTGGAGAACCTGGTCTTCCTGGACTTCCAGTAAGATTGGTTTTTGTTCTTAGAATTTGATGGGCAGTATTTAATCATATATAAGATTGAAGTTAGTCCTATAATTTTTACAGGTTTATATCAGACTGATTGAGAAACAACTTTATTTTTTACTATATCTGTCAAATATTCTCTGAGTCTGCTTATAACACTACTGTGATAATTGTGTAATGTATTTACTACTATTTCAGAAGCTTGTAAAGAAACATTCTCAAGACATGAACTTAGAATTAGGTGTACAGATGTAATGTCCTTTTCTTGAATAAAAACTACTAAATTCATTAAAACATCAGTTTAGTATTAATTAAATTTAAAAAATTGTACTGATAGCTTTTATCAGTCCAAAATATATTTATGATAAGATAAAAATCTGTATCATTAGTGAATTAAATGAATCTAGAACATATATATATATATATATATATCAGTATTTACTGTCATAAGTTCACATTTCTAAACAGTTAAGTCAACATTTTATTCTTTAAATAGCACTACACTAATATTTGTGTTACAAACAACAAAACAATAAATAAACACATTAAAGAATCATCATATCTATTGATTCTTCATTTGGCATTTAACTTGTATGAAAATACTCTGTTAGTTTGTTATTACAGTTAATAAAATCATTGAGTATAGAAACACTGCACAAACATGTTTTGAATTAGCAATAAATTAATTGCACCAGTTTATTAATTTAAATTCATGTTACCTTTATGTGCATTGCCTGTTCAATACTCTGTGAGTATTTCAAATTTACCTTTATTTCTTACATTACAATCATTCATATATCATTCTTAATGCTACAAGATAAGGCAAATTCAGAATTTTGTTTTGAATTTATTTACTGATAAAGTATATTTTATTACAATTTACAGCTTTTACAGGTTTCTATCATTGGTGATATCATTATCAAGCACTCAGGTTCTTACTATGAAGAGCATTTTAATATTTAAATCAACATTGGAAATCCAATAATGTATTTAAATTCTAAAATTAATTGTAATTAAATAGTCATATAAATATCAGTATGTGTGAATTTTACAGATTATTTATGTCTAACAAAAACAATATAAATATGAATAAATAAAATTGTGGAATATTTTATGCACAATATTTGCATAATCTTATGAATGTGTGGGGAAATAACAATCAGATATATAGAGATGTACCTGGGTTTTTGGTAATTGTTTGATTTTATTAATAAAGCTTCTCAGATTCTTCTTCTGTTATTATCAGGGTCATATTTTAGTACTGTAGTGTTCTTTTCAGAAAAACTGTGTTAGTTTTTACTAGTATGTTTATGGACTTGGGAAGGGGGTTTTTGGTGTTATTTTAACCTGATCTTTAAGTTACATCCTATATAAAAGGCTGGACAACTCCCACTCTATATTTTGTAAATATTTCCTGGTTAGGTGGTTTCCTATTACAATTTTCTTAACATGTTTTTAATTTGTATTCCAGGGATGAAAGTGAATCTAGGTGTCATGTCAAAGGTATATAGTTATGTGCTAGTCTTTTCAGAATTTCTGAAAGAGATATGCTATTATTTTATATATATGGGATGGTGCAAGTAATTAGGTTTTTTTTTGTTTTGTAGAGTGTTTACGTTTGTTTGTTTGTTACACATCTCTTGCCTGTATTTTTTGTTTTAATTCATTAGCAGTTTCTATAACTGCTTTAGTAGGGAACTGGTTAACATTAGTGAAAAATTTTTAAGCTCATAATGTCTATCAGTATTTTCTGTGGTGCATGTAGTGTATACTAAATTTAGGAGGCTTTTTAGAGTGCCTAGC